>NC_045176.1:13773878-13923878 GCF_900700415.2 Clupea harengus
AATCAGGACCGAAGACTATATGATATAGAGATTGCATTGAATTCCCCTCTCACTGTCACAACGTGTAGATTCAATCAGTAATAATAATAATAATAAAAAAAACTAAATGACACTGTGGAACAGGTGCATCACGCATCACGGAAGTGTGACACGTTGGTTTCATGCTGCTGACACGGAGTGCCGGACGGAAGGCGGCGGTGCGGTTGTCCTCCTTACCCCCGGAGCCCCACGCTGTGTTGGCGTTGCCATTTCGCATACCTCGAGTGCGACGCCGGCTGCGGTTGGGGTCAGTGTAGAAGGTTAGCTGGGGCTCACTGTCGGCCTCCGTCCCCGAGTCACCATCCGGGTTCAGGAAGGCCGAACCGGCTGCAGAGAAATAAAACCTCGCATCAAAGTTAAGCTACACGGGCACGAAGATTACGGCTGCACGGAGATGAAATTACACCTTTGCTCAGCCACAAACTGTGACCAAATGTGATTTGAGAGGAGAAAAAAAACTGAGAAATTAAGTAAATATTTTACAGGGGACATAAGGATTGGATACAAATAAAACTAATTGGAAAAAAGTCAACAAACTATTAAATAGGACAAAAAAAAACTCACATACATACCAAGACAAACACACACACCAGCAGCATTTCCAATCAAATTCGAATTGGGCTTGAAATTAAGTAATTTCAGCAGCATGGCCTTATGGTTGTTTTGATATAATTGGTAATCAAGTTGTTTATTTATCCCCTATTGATTAATACAGCTAGCAGGAAGGAAGAGCTACAAACAACTAAACAACAGACCCAGCAGCTTGGAAAGTGACAACCGCTTCAATTGCCTTTAATGAAACAAAAAGCACACAGATGTTTTCCAGGCAGCCGAAAACTGCACACAACCAGAGGCTACACTGAAAGATAATTTCCAGCTTTACACTCTCAAATAGACTTTACTTAAAGCAACCAACTGTAATTGACGATTATATAAATAATTATGACGCACAGTGAGGGCCACACAATGAATACAGGGATTGTGAATACAATATGAGTTACTATATTTGTCATACTCCGGGTTTCATAACAGAATAACCACAAAACATGCATTTATTATGTTTTTGACACATTATGCAGCTATCATATAATGAGAGGTTTTCAGGTTTGAGATGGTGCATGCAAATCCTATATAAGGGAACTTTTGTTCCCCAAGGTCCACCTCCTAACAATTTCCCCATTGTCTATATTATGCATGCATTTGAACCATGGGAGGCATATATCCATAATGCATTTCACATTCATAATGCATGGCACTTTATTGCAGTATTATTTCCTCATGACATTCAGTTATAACAGTATTGCTATACTCTTCGTGCTACCAAGTGTATTGATGATTTTCACAGCTATGCCTATCGTCAGTCAACCTCCTGACTGGCCCACAGTATGTCCTGTATTATTGGTCCCTAGCCTGGTCATCGTGTGATATACATAACTGCCTTGCAGAATGGCTAAAATTGTGGATTTACAATTGGTAAGCAATTGTAAATCCACTTGTAAAATCTAGCACAGTGCCTCTTCTTAAATTATACATTACATCTCCGTCAGAGAATTGCGCTTTTTCGTTGAACAATGCCTTCAGCCACTCTCACACGCACAATCCCACTTACACAGTACTACACTGAATATAAAATACAATAATATTTACATGTGCTGTCCATTGCTATTGCTTTTAGTTTTTGTTAAATAGACCAAAACAAAGTTAACATTAAAATGTATGAATATACCATCATCAGTCAACTGAGCTACTGAACAATGATTGTATGACAAACACAGTCTGTTTTCACAATGTACGAAGGCTTGCCTTACCCACAGATAACGCACAAACAGTAAACAGACCTCATCTTACTATGAGAAGTTATCATTTAATTCAGAGGGTAATGGGTGTACGTGAAATATGAATATGGAATAGATGGTACGACAAACATAATAACTACATGCTTCCGTGGGCTCGTTGTCAACAGGGATGAAGGAGTCCATTTACTCAGCATAGAGCAGGGAGAATGTTTTCATTATGCAGTGTCAGAAAAGAAGATACATGATAAAACCAAGACATGGGTTGTATTGCCTCTTGCTTTGTGTCATGACAAAAGCATTTCATATGCAGTTTTGCTATCTGTATTTGAAACAGACAGAAGAATGATGTCATTAAGCTTTTACACAGGCTTAGATATTAATTTTGGAAGAACGATTTAGTGACACACATGCATTTAATCAACACACTACAGCCATGTTCTGATATACTTGACTAAGCTAATATAAAATTGACTCTCATATATTTTGAAAATGGTCATAAATATAGTGATATTTGTCAGTTGTAGAAATTAAGTTCAGCATGACTTGAAATAAAAAAGATGGCGCATGTGATGCTTATAGCTGCATCAGATGAACACAAGTGGTTTCTCAGACCAAATTTATGTTTCTCAACATTTTGTTGGTTTTAGATGTGCTGAACCTTTTAGCCATACATCTTTCACAAAAGGGGACTCTTCTCCATAAAATGTTTATCTAATTTTCTATGGCGCTTGAGAATGACATTGTTTGGGTTTAACACGTTAGCTAGCTAGCTACTGTGAACTAGATATAACTTGTATTGGTGGCAAAATAGCAAGTGATTTGTTTTTACCTTCAGAGTTACAAGAATATTTACTATAAGAAGAATTACTGAATAATTTCTACTCGGTACAAGCTTATGAAGGCTACCTCAGGCTGCCTGACACCCATGATTTTTCTCCTTGACATCTGTTGATCCAGTGCTGTTGATCCAAGATTCTGGCACTACATGTCATGTCAAAACAGCTCTGCAAAAGGTGGCAGTGCAAAAAGAACTGGATGTGTTTCTTCTTGCACTGTGGCTCTTTGATTACTTTGAAAAAGTTATCTATCATCCTGGCTTCGTTGGGGGTAGGCCCCCCCATTCAAAAGTGAATGTAACTGAGTCATTGCATTGTTCTCATCATGAAATGCTTACACCTCATTCACACGTGATATACCAAGGAATGTTTTCAATGGTGCATGAGGTCTGGGGCTGAATCAACTGACCTTCCACTAAAATGACATATCACATTATGATAACTGTCAGACTGACTGATGCTGTCTTCTGAAACAGCCACTATTTGAGCCCAGGAAAAGCCACTTTAAAAGATATCACATCAGCAGCATTATGTCTATCTAATACACCATACACTTAGGTACTTAAGGCAGCTGGTATGCAGTGCTACACTACTTCAGCCCAGCAAACTAGGATCACATCCTGGGTTTAATAAAAATTGACAAAAGCCTTTTTGACAGCTGTCAACCAACTTATATATTTTTTATGGCAAGCTTTTGCAAGTGTTATATGGATGCATTATATCCACTCTGCAGTAGAGTTTATCAAATCCTGGAATATGGATAGTGCTGAAGGCCAGCGACATTTTGTTAAATTCAGCAAATTGCTCATTGTGGTCCTCTAGCTGTGTGCTCCAAAAAAAAGAAGAAGAGAAACAAACATAATGGCTTGCACTGAGCCATTAACATTCCAGCCAATCAACATGTTGCTTCAGTCACACGAAACGGGCGGGGTGTAGTTTGATTGGCTGTTGAGCTGAAATATCCACCTTTTGCCAGAATCTTGGACTCTAAATAGCAATAATGCAATTATAACAGGAGGAACACTGGAACCGTAATCACAGCATTGGATAGAGGAAAAACACTTCAACTTAGATTGCGCTACTATTTCCAAAAGTGCAAAGTGCATGCAAACACAGAGCAGGAAAAAGGGCTCTCTGTGGAAGGAACATCACTGCGACCTCAGCAAACAAGTGACAGTTAATAGACTTTGAATATGGCACTGGGTAATAGTGAATTTATCGTCTTTCGCTATTAACCTAATACTTTTATATAATTGTAAATCAGAGTGTTCTCTTGTACTTGTTTTCCATAAAACCTCACTGTTGCTAATTGTTGGTTTTCACACACTGAGCATCTTGTAGACATGGGTACACACACATTTCCAGCACACATATGTTTCATACTTTGACACTGACAAGACAACATTTTACAAGCTTTAAGTGACACTCAAATGCATCCGTAGAAAAAAAAGATTGTATAACACAAACAAACAACATTTCAACAAAGTGCTTCTACTAAAACGTGGAACAACACTAAGACTCTGTGTGTTGAGTATTACAACATTCAATACAATTGTGTAGTACAATGTGATATGATAATGGAACAATGCTGAAATGATTTACATGCTAGGCTAAAGCCTTTAAACTGTGAGACCACACTATGCAACAGAATAGATGAAAACAGGTTGCATGACATTTGAAAACCAGAAATGAATAGGCCTGAAAATCTGTGAAGACTCGTTTCACATGGATTAAAAGCCACCTGGTTGTGAAGGACAACTCTCTGGCAAAAAAAGACACACAGATGCTTGCTTTGTTATAGTGATTTACAATAACACATCACAACAGAAATTCCCCCTAAACTGTGCACTTCACGGTTATTTAAAAAAGAAAACAGAACAAAAGAAGGTGAGAGAAATGTGTTTGGAACTTCAGAAAGAAGCATGGGGCACGGAAATGAATCCGGCAAACAAAACAATATGTTTTTTTTTCTTTTTTTTTCTGCAAAGGGAACAGATGAAGGATAAAAGAGGTGCCTTCAAAGGAATTAGTCACAAATCTCTCGGAACAGGTGAGGTGTACGCACTAGCCTCCGCAATTAGGCAGGGGCCAAGAGGTGCAAAACTCCATGGAGACGAATAAAAGATGGGCCGGTTTAAATATTCAACGCGGAGCGTTAGCAGGCACTCGGCATGCAGCGCAGCAGCAAATGACTCCTAGAACAAAAGTTATTTTGTTCTCCCTTGCAGGGGCGATGGAACTCAATTATTATGAGGACGCTGGACTAAGTGAGGATCTCAGCGGCATGCCAATCTGCAGGAGAGGAGCACTGAGGTGCAGAGGATTAACACACATGCATGAACTAAGAGGAGACCCCCCACGTGACCATGGAGAGAGGGACACGGGTAGAATTTGTCACATGAAAAATATGTAGGGTTAACAGGTCAAGAACAGAAGAGAAAATAACACACTGTAATTAGCTACGTGTCTTAATACATGTTCAACTCAATACTCAAAGCTCTGTTCCTGTTTTATATAGTAAGAAAGATAATTTCATTAGCGATCTATTTTTTCTTCTTTGATGGAAAAAATGAAAACACACAGAGGAGGATGAGATGACAGCTGTCTAACCCTCAGAAACTAGAGACAGTTATGATCACCATTGTGTCATTATTAAAATCAGTGGCCCTGTCCTGTATGTCTATGATTAGCATACCAGGTTATTCAGTGAAACAGTTACTCGACATAAGCTTAATGATAGTTAAAAGTGTACCAGTTTTCTTTCAATTTACTTTATAAGTTTATAAGGTGTGGTTTACCTGTTGATGCTTTTTTTCTATTGTTATCCATTCATTGAACAAAGCATCTCTAAAATTGAAGATGGTTTAGCAAATTTGAATGAGTCTGTCTGATTAAATGAGTATTATATTTAGGCTACTATGCATTCATTGAACAATGCATCTCTTAAATAAAGATGGTTCAGCAAATTTGAATGAGTCTGTCTGATTAAGTTAGTATTACATTGAATTGTGCTCTAAGTCATATGATGTAAATGTAACTAGTTGTGATTACTCGCAATATGTTACTTCAGCCATAATAAAAGTTATTTAAAAAATATCAAACATATTGTGTCTATTCAGTTCTGTGATTCTACTGAGTGACATTGACTTCAAAACAAATGTGAGGAATTGATAAGCAAGGCTATTACCGTCAGATCCTGGGCTGGGTGGATATAAGAAATTAATCAAAATTCTAGAGAATGTGTCACAACCTGGCCTTCAACAAAACTGTGGTATAACGCTAAAACATTCTCTTCAGAATAAATGCACTCTAATGTCACTGTAGTTAGACCACAAATACTAATATTACATGTTTATTGTTTGTTTACCTTTTGATGAACAAACTCATCTAGCTAAATCTATCTGAACATTTCACAAACAAATTCATTGTTATTAATTAGAGAGCTAACAACTAAGGAGTTGTCAAAGAAAGACCCCAGAATAGACCAATATAGGCATCAATAGGCATCTGCTAACACGGAGACAGCTTTGTACATGAAGTGCTTGGCTGACAGGCTGTGCTTTATTATGTAAGACAAATAATTGTTAAATAAAATAGATCTTCAAAGTGTCCTATCCTTAAAGAGATACGCTGTATTCCTCTCAATTACTGCCTTGAACTTTTTTCAGCTGTCAAACTTCATATACTAAAAATGTTTTGCTTTATGTGACATGAGAAAAATATATATTTCAAATGTTAAAAAAACATCTAACTTTTTAGAAGTACAAATAAATAGCCTGTTTAATGTTGCACCATCGATAATGAAAGGAGGAGCGCACAATTGCAATTAAACACTTTTGAACAGCCGTGGCAGAGGAATGCAGATGGTAAAAATAAGAACTGATCTTTCCTCTCGTTGCTGAGGGACAGCACTCCGTCTGTCGGTATTCTCGAGTCGGATAATTGGCAGCGAGGGTAAGGTGACATGGGTTGGCGTGCAGATGCCCGTGATGACTCACCGCGTGTTTTGCTGGACAGACGCTTACGCTGGTTGGTGGAGGTGTTGTGTGGGAGGAGGGTGTTTTGCTGGTGGTGATTGCTGTCAACGGGACTGGTGGCTATGATGTTATCCTTGTACTTGCTCATTAGGGACAGTTTTGTATTGTCACTCCCTGATGATAAAAAGGTCACAGTTAGGGGGGGGGGGAGAGACAGACAGATGGGTGACACACAGACACACACTGAGACACACATAAACCAGTCCACGAAGGACACTGAAATATGTCGTATGTGAAGGAACATCACTGCAGAGTCTCGTCCAAACTACACGAGGCGAAGTTAGCCTGGAGGTGAGGCCTGAGCAGACAAGGCCTGAGTAAATGTTTAGAACTCGGCTGCAGATCGCCCTGGGCTACTAATGTGACTGAGTACAGTGCCTCATTGACATTGGCTATTATTCAACACATCCCTTACGGCATGCCCATTAAATGGAGAAAACCACCAAGCCAAACGGCATTTTTACAGTCCGGCATAGCTCAACACATTTGACTGTAAATATCAGTAATGTCATGGTTAGATCAAACCCCATCAATCATCATACCTCAGTTTTACATTTCTATTTGTTAGAGTCATGATTTTATACTGATATACTGACAATTCAGGGGGAAAATGTGAAGGTCCAAATGCTGCATGTACGACTTCACAATCAAATGTATCCAAATTGCTTTAACCAACATCTCCGTAACATATGGATATGCAGGGTTAAAATGGTTTTGCTTGTTGAGTCACGTGTCTGTTTTCAGCAAAGATAGCTACTTTGACAGGCCAGGACTCAGCGCTAGTCAGTGTAATAACCATCAGGGATGAAAATTCCTTTGCCTCAGATGTTTCCTTCCATTACAAAAGTCTTCAGACTAAATCAGATTCATCCCACCCATCAGTGGGATGAAAGAATGCCAGTTCTGTATCACATTATACATACATATGAATCATGTAGCGCCATTCTCCAGGTGTCTCATATTATCCTGACAAATATTGCCTGTGAACAGGTAAGCTGCCTTCATTAGACTAGCGGATAAGATGTGCACACACACCCACCAATAAGAATTTCCGTATCATTAATAACGCATTTTTAATTATCAAAAGATTACGTTTAGATTAGCATTCAATTCTCTAGTCGCTGTATTTTCTCTCAACTGTAAAATATGACAAATAAATACTGTGTTACGGCTCCAACTTTCTATGTAAACAATCATGATATTGCATTGTCTATATTTTGTTCTTAAATTATTTCATTCAACTGTTCTACGCAAAACAAGAACATTTTCTTCTGTAGTTTTCATGTACTTGTATACTTATAGTAGTGACTGATTTTTATCTCTACCTGAACACACAGAGACCTGAAAGAAGTAAATCCACTCCTTGGCTCCTTGTTTCTTGAGACTGTATTCCAAACTGTTCTTTAGTAGTTCTAAAGCAGCTCCTGTAACCCTCCTCTGTTCTGCTTACTCTATGGGGTGCATAGTCTGACTGGCCCAGGTAATATAAATTGTCAGACCATTGTAGTGTTGCAGGACAACAACAAAAAAAGGTCTCATGCAAAGAAACGATGATATTAAATGGCATCATGCTGTGCCACAATGCTGCCAAATGAATGCATGCTATTCACAGGAAATAAAGCAGACAGTGTGCATCTGAGATGAGAGGGAATATGTAGTCCTCATCTTATACACTGGGTTGTGCGCTCTATGCAAAAAAAAAAAAAAAGAAAGAACTTCATGAAAGATTAAAATCTGATGAAATTTAAATGATCCTTCTTCTAATTCTAATGCAGAATAGCCAGCGACTTCTGTGTCACTGTACCTATCTCAAGAGAACACACTGTGATGCAATCTTATCTCGCATGTATAGCCAGTTCTGTCAATGTCAAGCCTGGATTTGAGAACATAGCATGAGGAATAGGAAAACAAAAGCACACTGAAGACTTTGATCTTGAAAAGAAGGTTATGTGGGGGAGATACAATAAGGATCTAATTGTCCAATCAATACTTTAAATGGCGGATGTTTAGAGGTTTATAGCTCATCCTCCCTCCTCAGGTGGTAGCCACAAACATAAGCAGGATACACACACACACACACACACACACACACACACACACACACACACACACACACACACACACACACACACACAACAACAACGCTAAATCACACAAACAAGCATGTCCGCTCCACCACAAGCGTCAGTACAAACGCTGCAACTCACGCACCCGGTGTGAGGTCCATGTTGGTTTTGTCGTTGCAGCCCGTGAGAGAGTCGAGCGTGCGCGTCACCTGGCTGGCGAAGTCCTCGCCGCCGTTCATGCACTCGCGCTGCAGGTGGTGGCGCAGGTCGGTGATGTCGTACTCGTAGCCGTCCAGGATGGGCGTCTCGCGGATGCTGAGCGTGCCGCTGGAGTTGTGGCCCTGGCCGCGCGAGTTGCGCAGGCTCTCGCGCGCCTGCCCACCCATCAGCACGGAGGGGATGTAGTGGATCTCGTTGGCCGCCTCAGCGCTGGCGCTCTTCTGGGGCTGGGGCACACGGCGCCGCTTGCACCAGCGCCGGCGCGTGTACAGGATCAGTACCAGGCACAGGATGGACAGCAGCAGGGCAATCATGCCACCCTGGGTGGGTCACAGACAGAGGGAGAGAGAGAACGCATTAACATTAACGTGCTGGGACAACATCCATACTTTGGTATATAAATACCTCTGTGTGTGTGGTTGTGTCTGAGTATGTGTGTGTGTGCGTGTGTGAGAGTGTGTGTGAGTGGAGTGTGTGTGTGTGAGAGAGTGTGTGTGTGTGTGTGTGTGTGTGTGAGAGAGAGAGTGTGTGTGTGAAAGTGTGTGTGTGTGTGTGTGTGTGTGTGTGTGTGTGTGTGTGTGTGTGTGCATCTAATTAGAAACTACTTCTCATTTCAGTAGCTCATATTGCTGCTTATACATTGTAATGGCTGCACCTTTCTCCCATGACGTCACAGCACTTTTAAATTCATTAAGGTTTTTCATTCCTGTATCATTCTACCTTTGTAAACTCTTTTTACTACTTTCTGTTTTTTATTTTACTCTCATTACCCCACAGTATTGCCTTATTCTTTCACCTAAGGCAGCTGCCTTTTCAGTATGGCAATCTGAATCTCGTTCTAATTAACAATTCTTCCAAATCAAATCCTTGATGAGCAAGGAGATATACTAAAACTTGTGATTGCTTGGTAATTGATACCATGACAAGGAATTTAAGTGGTCTTACAGGTCTATTTCACACAAGAAATGGAGCCTGGTGAACACACACACACACACTTTTCCACAGATTTGTTTTCACCCAAAAGACAAATGATTCTGGGTACAGGGCTTGCTGTATTGGCACCTTGGTGGCAGTTTACCATCCATGAAACAACGCCTTCACAGAGTGAGAAATGCACAGCGGCAGTAGTTGATGCTGCTGCTTTGACACAAGTCTGACAATGAGCAGTAAAATGTAGACAAATGAGATGATATTTGTACTGCTAATGTTGTTGATGTGTCACTGTGTTTATGATGCTGCTAAAGCACTATTTTACTCTCTTACTGTTCACACCGAGCACACAACTTAAATAAACCTAATATAAAAAGTAGTGCTGTCAGTTTAACGCGTTATTAACGGCGTTAACGCAAACCCATTTTAACGCCGTAAATTTTTTTTATCGCGAGATTAACGCGAATTTTTTTTATACATTTTTTTTTTTTTTTTTTTTTTAGATAAACATTCTTTTTGGCCTCGCAAACTGTGTAGTAGGCGAACGTTACGGTTTGAGTGAATGGTGAGCGCGATACGGCGAAATGGATGATAAAAAGCTTCTGAATGGAAAGTTTACTTTTAAAAGTTGTGTTGTGCAAAAGAAGCGAGCTTCACTGTTGTCTGAAAATGTCAACAGGCAGCTGGCTGAAAGCAAAGAAGTAGTAGGCTTACTTTTTATTGGTAACCTAACTGTTACGGTTCAATGTTTCTGAAATAAGAGGCCTGACTGCTATGTTCCCAGCAAACTTGAAAAAAAGAAAATATTAAGCCATGGTTTAACTGCACTATAGGCTGAGTTTGGCAATATTGGTTTTCAATAAAATAAAACATTTGCATAAAGCAAGCCAATCAACTTTTCCATGTTGATAAGGGCATTAAAATAAAAATAAAATGATAGAAAAAATAAATAAACGAAGGGACATTTAGAATAGATAAAAATTTGCGATTAATCGCGATTAATTTTGAGTTAACTATGACATAAATGCGATTAATCGCGATTAAATATTTTAATCATTTGACAGCACTAATAAAAAGCTAAGAAAATGTGGAAATAAATATGTTTTTGACTTTGTGTATAGGAAATTTCATGTACTGACTCATTAGTGTAGATTCCACATAGTGAGGGAGCACAGCTGGATGGGATGTCACAACATAAATTAAGAAAATGCTTGCTATGCCTGTGTTGTGTCTTGGATACACTCTCAGGAGTCTTCAAATGATTCATTATGCACCTGAAAATCAGACCTTTTGACTTTATGTCCTTCAAGCAATGTCACTCAAAGATTCCGTTAATTAAAATGCCTCCTTGGATACTATTTGGAATCAGTAACTTGTGACAGACAGGTACACCTCAGAAGAGGCCAAGCTTAATCTGTTATCATTCACGTACAGTCAAAATGGTAATGGTGAGTGCAATATGCACAACTGGTTTGCTGACTACCCAGTCAGATGTGACAACACATCACACCTAAACACAGGTATCGACACAGTCATGCAGAACATTTGCATGCACTACACAGAGCAGTAAGAACAGACATAATCTGTTTTGTATTGATTATGTTTTTCAGACACTGTATACTCATTTCCTGCAACCATGCATCACTGAGGTTCACAAAGCCACGGTCTGATTGATAGAGGGGGATCAAAGGGAGGCAAATGTCAAATGTGATTAATTATAATCAGTGATGGAGTTACGATGAGATCTCGTTTGAGGTGTTTTATCACCAAAGGAGAAAGGCATTGCCATAAAGCGTTAATGTACTAAGATTTACTATCGCTTATTACTCGCAGTATCATGACTAGTTGTTTATCCTTCCCCTGGGAGTTCAATTATGAAATCGGTTATACATATTTCACCATTATATACCATATTTTATGAGTTATGGCCTGACGTGTAGCAATTATTTGCTATTTCAGACATGTCCCAAATACTGGTAGGCAACTATGTTTTGGGATCATGAACGAGAACCACGTGAGCCATTTCAGAAATGACACACCTTCGGACAGATAAAATATCTTGCGTGTGCCTGTGTGTCCCTGTGTGTTTTCCAGAGAGATGCAGTGGTCTTGGCAAGTGCACTGGTGCACAGCAGATAAGAGCCAAACTAAACAATACGACTATACATACATTGCCCCGCAGTCACCCGATAATCCATTTAGTCTAATCGAATTTCTCTGATCAACATTATGGCCATCAATACGCATTACCACTATAAGTGGCTTACATTCTTACCTATATGGTGGAGATGATTGCATAATGTCATACATTACCGAGGATGCCGAATTGGTTTGGGCACAATGTTGCTTTGCGTAGAAGCTATTAAAAACCAAACAAAAAACATCTGCGGATACCAGCATGAGTGCCTGTAATCTCATTACATAAAGTATGAATTACAGCGATGCTGTTATAGGCCCGTCACGCCTGTCCCAGTCTACAACACTGTAGTCATGTGTCCTGTGTATTGTTTGTGGTGGAGGACATGTAAACTGTAATTCAACACTGCAGCTTTTGGAGAAAAAAAGACTGAAAGAAAAGGTGTGCATACTGAGCCCTATTGAGGCCAGGCGTCGGGACATAGGTAAAGGTAGACTGGGGAAAGATAATCAATGATTTGCCTGATGTAGACCTAAATGGTAGAAATATTGCAAATCAAATATTTGTGTGTGCCGGGGTGGCAAAAATACACAGTACGTAGACGTTTCTTTGTACTAAAGACTGTAAACTCACAGGATAAAGACAGGCTTGAACCCATGGCAAGATGCATTTGTATAATATCGGTCTTTGTTCTATGGTAAATAAGTAATGTTGTATGTAATGTCTATTTAGAATAATGAAATGGAAACAAACTACACAATGGGACTCTCCATGGATGTGCTTTGTATTCTTCTTGTTTTGACCTGTCTGTGAAGAGCATTTCTACAGACAAATGCTGTGTAAATATAAAGACCTTAGATTAATACAATTTGTATTTCTTGCAAAGAAATGAAAGTAATTCAGCAGGGGGGATGCTGATCAATATTTCATAAAATATTTCATATGTTCAGACGCACTATCTTAACAAACTGGGTAAAGCCCTTCAAATATTTATAACCTCAAAATGTAAGGCTTGTGTGAAGTTTAAATTTAAAAGACAATTGAGGATTTGTCAGCTTTTCAAAGTGGTGTATCCTTTTAATACTGCATGAAATGAATTTTATTATTTGCAGAGACACAAAAGCAAGAGTAGTTCAATAGAGAGGAACTTATGCAGTGTTTGTAGCAATGTAAGCAGAACTTTCCCCCCAACTGGTAGAACACAGACGGAAATGATATTTACTTGTAACAAAAAAATTGACCTTCAACATAAGTTATAACTTTTATAACTCTTTTTAATTGCAGCTTATTGCTATCTGGTTTTCTGAATAGTTAAAAGCCTTTTATTTTTTTTACAGCCACTATAGTCCATTATCAACACACCACAAAACAGTCAAGGTGCTTTTCCAAATCACTGCAAATACATTTTATTGAACATGACCCCAATATGCAGATGGGGACAAAAGATACAGGCAGCATAATGAGAAGTTCTTGTTTACAAAGGACCCATCATAGACACAGCATCACATGATAACCACAGCAGCACATTCAAAAATGGAGGACTGTTCACTGCCTGATGTTAACATTTCAATGAAAGGTCATCAGATTGGAATATTCAGAAGAATTCACATAGAATTACTAGCCAGAGGAAAATAAAACACTCACAAAAGATATCTCAAAAGATGATTCTGTGCGTACCGGTACTGACAGTTTCCACAGTGATATCTTGCTAATCAAATGGTGGATTTCAGCAGCACTGAGGGGGAAAAAAAGCCTAAATGGCTGATGAATGATTGATTGCAGGTGCCTCGTGATTTTGCAAAGAGGCCCTGAAAAAAAAAAAAACATTTCTATGATGGTTTGTTTGTGAAATACTTTGTGATCAGTACGCCCAGGTGGCCAGGCGGAGTAGGCAGCATATTCGTAGAGCTCCCTGAGGAGTGGTGGGGAGTTTCAAGGCTCAAGTAGATGACTCTTGTGTGTGGGCTGTGAAAAATGGTGTCCTACTTGGTCATCAGCTTCAGACACTCAATGTGAAACCCCTTTTTTTCTGGGTTGAAGGTCATGGTGGAGTAATCTTTTTCTCTTTCTCTGCCTCAAGAGAGTTAGAGAGAGAGACTGCTGGTCATGGTCAGAGCTGTATAAATTATTCTCATTTTCATTTGAAGTCCGCAGAGCACAGGGGCCAGTGTGTGTGTCTGTATGTGGTTGTGTGTGTGTGTGTGTGTGTGTGTGTGTGTGTGTGTGTGTGTGTGTGTGTGTGTGTGTCTGTGTACATGCTTGCATGAAAGGGTCATAGCAGGACAGCTCTCCAGATGGACCTTTATCTGATCTAGGTGGCATTCTGTGGAATAAATAAAAGAAGTACAAGGAAATGACCTCTCCCCTCAAGAGAGCGTGTGGTCATAAAATAAGGTATTATCTAGCACTTAAGCCATAAGTGCATGTTCCAGGGAATAAGGGTTGTGCTACCCCACAAGACAACACTAGAGAAGGCTCCCTGCATTGGTGCTACATTCAACCAGTTCATTATTCTACTTCCTGAACAACATTTTCAACATTATCTGTCTTTTGCTTTTTTTATTTTTTTTTATTCTCACATACAGTTATAACGGCTGGTAACTGTTTTTTGGGGGGAATTATTCATTTGGTTTGGCAGAGAGCCAGGGCTAATACAGAGTCCAGCAAAGACACAGGCTTTCGATAAACAAAATCTACACAATATACTGGTTCAAATATTGAGAGGTGGATATCGCAAACCAGAAAGCCAACACATCCTGCCTCTTTATGACAAATAACTGCAATGTGGTGGTCAAAACGGTAATCAGAAATACCATTTGATATTCATAAGAACATCTGTTTTTTGGACACGTAGCCACACAAGTAGCATTACTGTGGGCTTCACAGTGTGGCGGGAAATAAGCACTTGAGAGGCATCATCCCCAGTCCTTCCTCGGAGAATAATCCGTCACTGCTTTTAACATTGCTTGCCCCCCTTTCCAGCACTCTTAGCCATTGGTCACATTCTTGCCTACTGAGTCCCCAAGGGAGAGAGACCAAAGCAAAGATATATCACTTTCCTCTTATGGCTGCTAACGGGGCGAAAATGCGTCTCTTCTGCTGTACTGGTTTATAAATGGCCTCCGCAGCCCATTCGGAATGTGTAAACCCCCCCATCTTGCACTCACCTTGCAGGTGTCCAGTGCGGCGGGAATGTCAGTGATGTACAGACCACAGACAAAACTACCACACTCTGGAGGTTATTTCAGGAAGGTCACGATCCAAACAGAAGCACTTTGCAGAGACTTACCAAAAGCGACATGCAGCATTGTACAAATATACATTTTCATCACTATGTGTGCTCCCTAGGTATCTAACCAATGATCTTCATGTTAGTACCTTGCACGATGCGTTGAGCTACAGAAACACTAAATAAAGAGTACATTCCAAGAATTGAACTCCAACATGTGCTGTGCGGTACAACAGTGTTAAATTCTACCCATGAAATTACCATTCACAAATACAAGCAGTACGTAGTTTTCTAGTAGAGTTCCTGCAACGATAGTAACTTGTCAAGTTATATTGGCTCTTCACCAGTGGAAAAAAGGACAAATGGATTTTTCCTTTATTGCTTCTACTGCCCTTCCTATCCAGTTCCTTAATGCCACCAAGGCAGTTTCGTCCAAAACCTGATCCTTCCTAATTCCCAGCGGAGACAGAAATCATAAACACTGTCTACATACACCCATGGAAGAGAACGCTGGAGCCAGCACAACAGCGCGAGGGGGCAATACACCAATTTTACAGTGGCAGAGGAAATACAAAGCCAGACTTTAATCATCCTCTAAAGTCTACATTTATTAGTTCAGCTCAACCAGCGGAGACTCCTGTAATACATTAATCCAGAGAGAAGATTATATGGTGCACCTCTGAGAAAGAAGAGGATCTCCAGTCTCCACTCGCCAGTGGTAACCGACAGAATGCTTGTGTGGTGTGTTTGAGCGTGTTTGAGTGTGTCTGGAGGTGGGAGGAAACAGGATTACAGGTTTCATTCTATGAAGCTGTGAGAAGGTGAAATCCCTCCCCCTTCTCACTGTGGCCCTAAGGGGGAAAAGGACTGGACTCCCTTACTTGAATGGTTGGGTCCGGGTTTCCCCACCCCTGTGGAGGGGTCCAATTAACTTTAATTGGACCAGTTTAGCCCAATGGGCAGCCTGATAAAAGGTGCACCTCATTGTCTAGTGAGGGGAGGACAGACTGAACATGCTGGATGAAAGCTGGGAGAAGGCACTAGACCAAACCTGTAAGCACAGAGTTGC
Source organism: Clupea harengus (assembly GCF_900700415.2). Taxonomy (NCBI): domain Eukaryota; kingdom Metazoa; phylum Chordata; class Actinopteri; order Clupeiformes; family Clupeidae; genus Clupea; species Clupea harengus. Next base: position 13,790,237 of record NC_045176.1, read on the forward strand.
ACCGTGTCTGTTTTAGGGCTTTAGTTTGTTCAGTTTGTGTTTATATGGTTTGGGGTTTTGAATTACCCTGTTGTAAATAAATATAGATATTTTTAAGAAAGCCACTGTCTCCTGCACTGTGTGTGTTTCCTACCTGCAACCCCATTCCACCATCCTACATCCCACATTGGGCCATGCTCACAGAAGCGCAACACAATCCTCTGACCTTTCAGTGTGATTAGTATTTACGATGACACCAATATTATTGACAAACTGGTGTAGCAGTGTGTTACAAGCTTTCAGAGGTCGGTACATCTCATCGACATGACAAGAGACCAGACCAGACGCAATGAGGCAGGATGGCAGCCATTTTGGGTAAGCCAGCAAAGGGCTTACCAGTACAGGGGAAGGGATTGATGTCACTAACATCTTAACATCAAAAGTTATTGCAAATTGTCAAAGAGACACCATTGATACCATCAAATTTCTCTTATAGATAGATTTACTCAATAATGATATTTTTCCTTCACGTAAGGTATAATTTAATCTTGCAGGGCAAAATGTGACTTTGGAACTTCTTGCCCAGAGCACATGTACAGTGACAGCGAGTTTACATTTTGAACTGCAGTGACGATTAAAGGCAGAGTCCACCATTCTGGCATAAGGTTGTACATATTTGAGCTCAACAGCCACTCAAGACTACACCCCTCCCGTCTGTGCTCCTAATGCAATGTGTTGACTGGCTGGAATTGTTAATAGTTCATTGTTACTACTCATTGTTCAATTCAATCATTGTGCATTGTTTGTTTCCCATTTACAGCGCCATGGCTATATACCAACACCAGTTTGTTTTTATTTCAGCACACACATTGAAAGGACAGCTAGAGGACCATGTGAGGACCAATTTGCTGAATTTGACAAAAAGTGAATTGGATTACAATCGCGGACTCTACCCTTTAATGCCGACTTTTCTCCTTTTCTTCGGGAAACCTGCCAAGAACTTCGAAAGAGCACAACTCCTATTTGGATCTGCTTGACTACTTTCAGCCAAGAGTAAGGAATGAGCGAGGATAGAGCCGTGGTTACGGAGGTCACACACCGCAGTTGACATTTTCTCAAGCCACACTGAGCCCGTGCTCATCTACTCCCTCCTAAATGCCCCCGCCGTCTCCATGCAGGGCTCGCTGACCTGGCACTGACCCAGCTCTGATGTGCTGCTGTGTGGAAAATGAAGACGTGGGACTGGAGCCTTGGCTGCGCAGGAGCCCGCCGTGTGCGGAGCATGATAGAAATGGAGCGGTGACAGGTGTCTTTGAGGGCGAGAGGGAAAGGGCGGACCGTCTCCCAGGGACCGCAATGGCTTCAAGGCACTGAGGGGAGTGATAGGGGGTGGGAGTGGGAGGCTGTAGAGGTGGGGATTTGGGATTTAGGAGGCCACCCTCCAGTCGAGGCCCCTGGGCTACAGCAGGGGCAGAGCATGGCGCGGTTGCCATCTGTCGCCAAGGCTGGCAGTCCCTTCCCAAGAGTTAATCATCTCCTCCTCCAGCACGCAGAAGTCACGATCAGGCCGGTGGCGAATCGCCGAGCTTGAAGGAAAACGCAAGCCAACAGGAATGCAACTTTTTCTAAATGAAAGTCAACTGTGGAAGTAAATGCTGAGGAAGGATATTCAACTTCAGGAGTATGTGAAAGCACTTTCCTAAAAATAATCCATCCATATTTGGACAATGTACAAAGTGAAGTGTTTCAAGTACAACATGCTGTGGAGAATTGAAGGTCATTAGATTGCTTGATATTCAAGAGGCATGAAGGGGCCATATAACACGTCTGAACTATATTATTCAGAACTTGGAAATAGAAATGATCAATCATGGTGTAATTTGAAAATATGTGCCTTTAAATAGCAAGGCAGTTAACTCAGCAAAGAGCAAGAGGCATAAGAAAGGACAAATAAACTGAGCAGCATCTGAGAGATGTACTGTATCTGACTTCGATCTTCAGAAAGCTGTTTGAGTTCGGAGAGGTATAGAGTGTCGCTGAGAAATAACCTTAAAGTGCAAAGTCACTGGAGTCATGGCTGGAGATAGCGTTTTCTTTCAGCACCCGTGCATTTTTTTTAATAACGAAGGTGTTACTCGCTAGTTGTTTGTGCATTCCCTGCACTGCGTGATTAAATTAAGCATTTTATCATATAAACGCATGATTTTAATACTTTAAACAACGCATAAAAAAGCATTCAGAGATTTTGGCTGTGTAATGTCTTGACAAACAAGAGCATGACATCAGATGTATTAATCCATGTTTTGAGATGTCATATAGCACCCTGCCCTTGTGATGTGCCGGTCCCAGCACTTGGGGAATGAAATATGATTTGATTCCAGACGCCTCATTGAATAAGGCGGTGTCACCTGCTGATTCCCTGTGTGTTTCCCACCTATTTAGAATACTAATAACTGTCTACTTTGTGAGGATATCACTGTCGGGCTCTGTGTTTGCTCGAGCTTCAGATAGGAGGCTCATAATCTTCCTCCGTTACTGAGGCGTCAGGCAGGGGACAGCTCCTGACATAAAAAGCCCACCTCCAGCTAAAGGGACTCATTTTCTAGGTGAAATAACGCTCACATCAGTGTAGCATGGATAAATAGACTGTCTACTTCTGACCACCCTGCTACAGCAGTCCTAGGCAATTTCAGAGACCAGCTTCTCAAATTTCACAGACCAACAAAAGAGCTGAACCTGAGAGTGAAGTCGTTTTTAGTTGTTTTCTTCCACTTACTGCAACTCGAACACGCAATTTTAAGAATTGCCTGGCCATTCTGTTGAAAGCCACAGATTCTTCCTGTCATTACACCACATCTCTAACTCATAGCTGGACTCATTTTGTTTCCTGCTGTCCTGGGGGCCTGACCCATGCTGTGGTCCAGAGAAGAGGAAACTGGCCATACCATGACAGAGATGTGCAGAATGCGGAGCTCCTCCTCGGCCGCTGCGTTGGCGGGGTCGTCCGTGGTGGCCAAACCCGGGAGGGTCTGACTGCCGTCCTGGTGGTGGATGTGAAAAAGCAGGGTCCCGTTCTCCAGCCACTGCTGCCGCCATCGCACCAGGGGTATGTCCTCCGAGTTCCCAGAAATCTCTGCACAGATAATTAGATAGAAGTTGACAGACTGAAAGGGACGGCAGTGACAAGATTTGACTTGAGGGGTCTCTACCTCAGGAGTCCTGACACATCGATACGCATGTTATTGCCAGCACTTGGGTTTTTATGGAATGATAATGTTGGTATTCAAAAGATGATGAGATGTTTAATGAATACCCGTGACCTGATATACAGCATGTGACTGTCTTATAAAAAACTCAAAACTTAAATGCTTCACTAAATATCTAACAGCTTTATTAGAGTGAAATTCCGTTTTTCAGATTTGCTTCACGGCACACAGAGGCCACCAGTTTGAACAGAAGTCTACCTGCAATGTAGTTGTGCCGTGCTGGCATGACAATCACCGGGCTTTCCTTACACCCAAAGGACCAAAAACATATGCAGCCAAAATTAAGCACAAGTTGGCAGCGATCCTATTTCTTTCTGCCAATGTAACTACCACCAACCACAGCAAAATCATTTTGGTCTAATTTTCAGGAGTTGCAAATTAAAACCCCCGCACTAATCAAGATCTTGGAAAGCATGTGATTGGTCTCTTGCTAGGAAACACCTGGTATGTTTGGTGGAGTCGAATATTTAATGAATAAGCTATATGGAAAAAGCAGATGATACTCCTGTATCGTGCAGAAATAATAAGATGAGTGAAAAGTTACAAGCATTTGATACAGAAGTTGTCAAACTCCATTTTTACCATCCCTCCCCGCAGCCACTCTCAAAACTGAAGTCATCCTGATTGAACAAAACAATGGCCGCACAATACTGTACAGAAAAGCTCGACCTTCACTGAAGCAAGGCAGCAACCAAAAGGACTTTCTCATACTTCTCCACAGCCAGTTCTGATAAACTTGAAGGCCTCCATGCTTGCTCTTGATTTTCAACTAAACTGAAAGCAGTGTCTCGCTTTACTTTCTTGATAACTGAAGTCTGACAGCTGCACATTACTGCCTATTATGACACTGAGGGAATCAGATAAGAGGCTGACAAGCTTAGACAGCAGCACATCAGAGAATATTCAGGGGAAATATGATACTGGATCCCATCTTAGCAGAGATGCAGTGTAATGCCAGTGTTCAGATTTGTTTGACCACAGCTTGTTTGCTGAATTTTATATAATGATAATAATGTTATATCATCCATGTGTGAAGGGCTTCAAAATAAAATCAGTGACAAGACCAACTTTTTACATGTGGCCTAAATAGCATCAGAGAACTCACCCAAACCCTATTCAAATCCTTGAGGCAGGGTGGATATGACAGGGTACATTTGTTTTAGGCTGGTGCACACCTATTACTGAATATATTCATGTGTTACATTGTGAAAACTCAGTTGCACTGGTCCTCAAGGCTATTGTGGAGTTCTGTAACGATTTTCAAGTTCACCACATTTTCACTACATTCTCTTTGACAGAAGCACATGGCATGACATAATATGTACCAACTACACAGCACAACTGACACGAGAGCCCACAGCATCAAGGCAACGAACTAAGAGCAGCACTTATAAGGACATTTTATGCTAATACTATTGACGCGTATTGCTATAGTCACATTTTGCCTGAAAGACATGAACACTGAATAAAAAATAGAAAGGAGTATTCCACTGTTGCCAGGCTACAAAATATGAGCATCCATGGATAGTGACCTATTCACATGGGTTCCAGACAATTTAACAATACCCTTTTTTTAAATGGCAGACCTTGAGCCAGTATACATCTGAAAGATGAGTGCTCACATGGAAAACTTGAAAAGACAGGTTACAAAATTGAACATTCACATACACAAGAGGTTTAGAAATGTTCTTGTTCTGCAAAATGAAAATGTTGGAAGCGAAATGGTCTGGGGTCCTAATTGTTCAGTAATACATATTACAGAGAGATGCAGATGAACGCTGCACCCAGCATATGGAAAGCTCAGCAGGAATACTTCCTCTTGATTTCTGTCCAAAAGCCTGGAATAAATGTTGCCAGATAGTGCCAGCAAACGTATGCAAAGAAACAACTGGTATCGCACCATGTGACAAAATAGACGATGCCCTCGACTTAACCTTGCCATATCATCAATTAGGCCTATGTCATTGATGTGCTGCCAAAACTGTGTTGAAATGAACCAAGGAACACTTACAGAAAAATGAAGTAGCGTTTTGTTCTCTAAACAACATGTAAATTTCCTTGACTAATGTGACAGCACACATTTTGCAGAGAGTCTCTTGGGTCTACTTCAGAATGACAGTTTTATTAATGGGAGAATACACAGAGAATTGCACGAACGTAACTATTTTAGCTTAAATAATTGCAGCTGTTCTTGGATGTGACAGTCCTAGTTTACTATACTCACTATTTTGGTCATATATTTTCTGCACAAATTATCTTTTTTTTTTTATTACATCAGATTCAGTCCTCAGTGTCTGTTCACCAAGGCAAAATAATAATTGATTCATATCATGAAACAAGTAACAATGACTTAAAATTAATTAAATACATTAGAATTGAACAGATACACAATCAGTTAATACGAACAGTCTCTAAACTGTATAAAAACATAGTTCCTGTAGCATATGTTGTATTAGGAACCTTGCCTTAGAGACAAAATAATGAAACATCGTGGTTGAAGTCAGTGGCGAAGAGTCAAATAAAACAGGATTTTCTTTTTGTCCAGATAAATAAAAAAGAGCCACTTAAAGAATACAAAACTCCTCACTCTGTTAGCCTGAGGCCAGCCAAAATAATAAGAGGAACCTAAGTTACCTAAGAAGCTTTATGATGATGCTAAAACGTAGAGACTGCCCTCGTGTATACCCTCAGACTGCTAGCCACACAGTTTGAGGTGCATTATGCTGGAAAGTAGGACATGTGTAAAGTCGGCTTGTTTGGGGGGGTAGAGCAGAGTGTGTGTGTGTGTGTGGGGGGGTGGGGGGGGGGTGCATCCATCACACTCGGTAGACCTCTAATTGGCACTCTTAGCAGATGTCACACCATCCTCTAACTCGAAGTCAGCATGTTTGTCGGGTTGCTGTTTTACCCTCTCGTACTGTGATCTCAAACACACACTTCAGAAATAGACACCAATATAAATAAATAAATGAACTGAAGCGCATTTGCAATATATTTTGAGGACAAAGCCTGCCTGGATAGAATGCGATTTATTGTTAGACTTTCAAACAGACTGACATCTAGATGTATTCACCAATATAAGTTCATTCTTTTACTTGTAGATAGTCACAGTATGAATACACGTGGAAACTGTAAAGGGTATGTGGCACTGAAATCATCTCCTGGAAAGCTGTAGATAGGAAACGGGGTGGAATAAAACCTACTGGCTACATTATGACTTGCGGTGATTGAATCGCTGATCAATTTGTGACTCTGCATAAGCTCACTCTCTGGCTGTAAGTACATAACAGGTTTAATTTGTTAACTAAAGAGCTGAGGAAAATACTAGCTTGTTTTCCGCTCTCTTTCACGGATCACTACACAGCGGTTCGGCTCATCACGCTTCACATAAACAGCGTGTATGTTTGACCTTTCATCTGCACTCATGCTACAGTCCTCTGGAAAGAACTTTCTTCTCGAAATAAAAGCTGGAGCTCGCATGGACCTGGAGGAAAGGGGGAGAGTGTGAAAAATGGTGAAGAGAAATTTTTCAAAAGCTGGTTCTATTCCGCTCACATCCTGATGCAGTGTCGAGGGCTAACTCCCCCCCCCACACACACACACCCCAACACATCCACCCCTACTCCCACCTACCCACCCCCTTCTCTCTCTCACTATCTCTCTCTCTCTCTCAGAATCTGAGCTCGCAGGAAGAGAGGAAGCTCAAATACACTGCTGCCGGAAAAAAGCAGAACCGTTCAAATCCCCCTGCATCTGAAAGTCAACATTGAAATTTCATAATATGTCGGAAAATATGTGGTGATGCAATGCATTAAAATGCCTGCAGTGCAGAATGGGTAAATCACTAGATGAAACTGATATAGGAGTATGCCATTTCATGATTTTCTGTAGATCCAGTAAATCTGTATGCAAGATACAGTATTTATTTTAATTTAGGCAAGTTTCTGACTTGTCATTTTTGCATACTAATTGTGGATGAATGCTGACAAAAGCCTAATGGCACCGTTTCAAATGAGCTTCATAAGAATGCGAGCACATTTGCATTAACATGTAATGTCACGCCCTCTCAGTGTTTGAGGGCATGCTAACACAAAAATAGTCTAAAATCTGCCTAAGAATATGAAAATCGAAACGAACAGCCATTTCCCAAAGGTGACAGTATGAATCCATGAAATGTTTGAAGGACGAATACAGAAACAACTTGATGCTGGTGAATAGGCAGGATGCCACTGACACAGTCAAACACTGCTCTCAGTCGGAGAGTACAATAATGGGCAGAGGATATGCAATGCAATGTCCAAAGGCTTGTTCCAAGGTATATTCTGACTGCCTGCACCAATTTTCTCCATGAACAGAGATAAAACCTAAGCAATCAATCAAAGTCACACCTGGTTTAGAGAGTGATTTAACAATTTAAGCATTGGCTGAGATGGCAAGCAAATGCTAATTTGTTAAAGTTTTAAAGCCATGTTAAATATTTCATGTTGGATGATTAGGTGCGGGCTTGAGCCTTGAGGACATCAGTGGAGAAATTTCAAGGTTAAGGTTTAGGGATCACAGGTTGTTTCCTCAGGTCGATGCTAAATACACTTCTGGCCACAATTTTTTATCAGGAATTTGTGGGTTGTTCTTTGAATTTGAAAATCAAGGGATGTTTGAAAAGGTGAGCACATGAAAACTGCATCATTTGATCCAAAGTATTTTGAGTTAACACTCCACAGACTACTCATTAACTTGCAGTGTTCTTCAAAGTGAACCCATTTTGCATCACATGCTTGCAACTGTATTAGGTCTGAAAATACACATTTGGTGCACAGATGTTTGACTGCATAATTATGCATGTATGTGCAGGTATACAAATATCTAAAGGACTGTACCATGCGGGCTGAACACCTCTGGTTGGATGTCATGAAAGGCTATGGGAAGATTAACGTTCTCCCTGAACAGTCCAGTGGGAGAGGTATTGCAGTTCAGTAGGAGCAACATTCTAGTCCGCTTGCCACACTGCTCAACATCCACTACTGAGATTAATCCTACCATTTTCAGCTTCTATAAATCAAGGCTTTCTTTATACTGAAATAAACTGAACTAAAACAAGTACTTTCCTCAAAATAAAAATAAAACTACTGAGGCACTGAAATAAACTAAACTGAAATAAAAAATAATGAAAATTTAAAAACTATAATAAGCTGCAATGCTAAATAACGCATCCGCACGCACGCACACACTCAAAAAAACATGCTTTCTATTCCAAAGGAACTGACAATCAAAGGATTCAATTTCAGTGAAACCTGCATGTCTAATTGTGTTGAAAGTCTATACCAATGGCTTCACGTACAGCAATGTCATCTGCTACGTTGTCCCTGAATCTGGTCCCTAAATAGTACACAGAACTTAGTGAGCACAGCTTTGCACTCAGCCACGCTAACTCTGGAGGTCTTCTGGTCTTTTCATAAAGAGTCACTACTCTTTCACCCTTACCCTTTTGTGTGCTACAGTGGGAGAAGGCAGAGGTTTAAAGTGGCGTAGACTAAAGTAAGGTAGCCATGGGAAGGAACATTCACATCCTCCAAGAGCTTTACACATCAAACAACATGGGAAAGAGAACAAGATACTTGAGCCGTCATGAGCACAGAAAAAAAACTGCATTTTCAAATGGAAAGAAATGATCTTCATCAATAATCAGAAAACTTCCAAATAGATATGTACCAGTCTGTTATTTGTGTGTGTGCACCACGCATTTATGGGAAGGGATGAACTCTAATGGTGGCAGGAGCTAGGGAAAGGTGTCAGGAAAGTTTTCCATCATTTACAGAATCGCTGAAGTATTAATGGATTCCTTATTCATTCTCCACATTAAAATGTCACACCACAGGCAAAATGTCAAATCTAAGGGCCCATTGTATGACTTGTCACAGTATGTGCTACAGCCAAACATAGCCCCTTAGAAACTGTATACAATATGTACTGTCACTAGCTGTTATCGCAGACACACAGAGGGGCCGGCTATGAGCTAGCTCTGGTCAAAGAGTCAAGAGCAGTGGCAAGCACCACAACGGGGTTCTCTTTGGAACCTTTACAAAATATTCCAGTGATCATACGCACCTGAAAATACCAGTCTGGGAAAATTACATTCCAACTCCTCTACAGAGATCTGAATTACTGCCAGATCACCTAAAAAGCAACTAAATGTAGAATTATTCAGTAACTTCACACAGAAAAAAAGCCATAAAATACACCTGCAAGTAAAACTGGCCTTTGACTTGGTAATCCCAGCAGGAAGAGAGGACTGCTAAGCACTTGCTCTGTAGAAAGCCCATTATGGGCACCTCAGGGGTTTTCGTGACTGGGTTTCATGACTATTTCGTCGAGGTGCCCCCGTGTCAAGCTCCACTCGGCAGACCTACCTAGTCGGTACAAACATAAGCACTTAACACAATCGTCAGCAGGCCTTTAATATTCATCTAGTCGGACAGCGGCAATCAACAAGATCGCCAATTAAAAGTTCCCTTTCTTATCTTATCAGGTCTGGGACCCTCACGAGGTTGTTAAAATAAGCCCTATGTAGCCAGGGGCTTATGTAGCTTTAGTCCGACTCCCACAGTGGCACCTTGTGAGATTTCCTTCCTCGAGGATGAACTCCAGCCCCCTGATGTTTTCAAAGCAGTCCCACGTGGGCAGAGGACAGGCCTAGAGGTGTCACGGACAATGCTCTTTTTTCAGACGAGGCCCAGGGCCATCGCTGGTGTCTAACAATAGCCCAGGATCAACCCACAAAAGCTTTAGGGAGCGGGAGCGGGAGCTGCAGCAGCAGCGAGACTGAAACATTAGAGAAGCTATGGGAAAGATGGAGAGGCAGAGCAGGAAACAGTCCAGCAGTGCTGTGCTCTCCACTGGCCAGCTGATGCAGAAATCAACTGAATTGATCTGCTCAGAATTAGGTTTTAACTGTCTTTTTTAGTTTGAATTGGGGCACTTTTCAAAAATGTTCCTGTTTGTTGATGATGATGATGATGATGATGATGATGATGATGATGATGAGGGTGATAGTAATGGTCGTTATATGCCGAGAGATAAAATTGTACACAAAATGTACACTTCCAAACCTGCCCAAACCTGCCCAATACCTGCCCATCCATCTCTGCATCTGACATGCAATGAGCAGATCTTATCTGCATATCATTCCAATACAGTAACACTACTTTAAGAATGTCAACCCTATATAACAATGTGCATGTCAGCGTATAAACATGTAATTTTTGCCTAGTTAGACGTCCAAAAAATGTTTTAATGCAAATGATTTCATTGTTTCTATGCTTTTATGATTATAAAAATCCAACTGAGAAATTGCAAGGAGTCCTAAATTCAGCTAACATAAGACTGAATAGTGAATCCCAGGCCATAGTCAGCATGGCATGCTGGCTTTAGAGACCTTGCATGTCTTGTCACTTTGAGGAACAGCCATTAGCTCCAATCTTTCTTCCGCTTCCTTATTTCCCCCCTTCCTTTCTTCCGCAATGCCTCTAATGAGGGCTTCCTGCTCATTTAACACACAGCTCTTTATTGAATCTCTTTTTATGTTGTAGTGACATCTGATATCAGGCGGTACTCCCTGAAGGCCTTCCTGTGATGGTGAGGTCTTCCTCTATATCTGTTTCAGAGCTCCTGTTTACTGTGGTTCTGATTAAAGGGCACTGCACAGCACCCACACATAGCACATAGCATTAAGCAAATCCAGTCTCTACCACATGCAGTTAATAATCAAAAATAGTGCCAGCAGTGTGAGAATTAAAAAAAAAAGGGTGTAAACTGTTTTAGTTTTTTTTTCCTGTCTGAGCAAAAAAAAAGCAGTGACATTAGCCACTGGCGTCTGTTATTGCCACCCTCTGTGGCTATCTAACCAGTCGCATATAAATAACTGGGGGCCAGGGGAAGATGGGGACGGTTCTGTTCAGGAGCACCACCACATACTGGGAGAAAAAAATCCATGACATTTACAAAATGGAGCTGTGGCTGATACAGACCAACGGCAATTCCAATGACTCTTTCCACAAAGATGCAGACCTACAGCACTGCTGAAGGATATTCATCAGCAGTTTTATTCGCACTATACATCACATGGGAACAGGAAGGGGAAAAGAAACACGCATTTGCAACACTAAAGACAGCACCAAAATATATTACCACTATTACAGTCGCAGGTCATTTTCTGTATTAATCTTGCAAATGAATCAGAAAAAGGGAACAGGCTTGAGCCTCCCTGGACTAAAGCAATGCAGAGCCAAACTAATGATTCTGACAGAAATATGGATAAACAACATCAAGACTTTGACAAAGTACAGGGAGTGATGCATTTTTTTTATTTCTTGGGCATTCAGGTAGCAGACTTTGCTTGTGAGGGCTGATTAAAGTTGATCTAGCACACAAACAAGTTGACTATAAATTATGCAAATACTCCAGCTGTTTTTTAAGCAAATGAACTCCCAAGGGAAAATGCTGTTATCCCATTTCTTTAATGTGACATTCTGGCAGTTAACCATTTGTTGTGCTAGTTGCAAACTTGCTACTGAGAAACTCCACCACCCAGAAGGTTCCTGAGTATAACACAGTCTAGTGTAATAATATGCAGACCTGAAGCCATCATTGTTTTTATGCTATAGAACATAATGATGCCTACCATGTTGTCTCTCCATGTCTCATTATCATGAAATCCAAAGAATGCATGACCTTATCCACTTTTGATGTGTGAACACACTGTTCATAACAGGGTCAGAGACTCATCTCCAGTTGATGGCATTCAAATGAATAAACAATCAATAACAAATCAATAACCCCTCGCTAGCAACAAATCTGAAAATATGAATAAAACTCCTGAAAATCCAAACCTTCCCAAAAACCCACAGCAATGAGCTGCCTCTAAATTCTCACAAATATAGCCTACTATCCACACTGATATCTCACCCACCAGGTCTAAATGTGTGATTAAGAGGGGAGCACAAAATGATTCTTAAATGTATTCAATGGCTCAATTAACTCAGTTGAAACCAAGGCGGGGAAATTCCCACTCATTCCTGCATAGGACCTCAGTCCCATCCGACCCTGGTCTGTTTGTGCCTCTGAGAGAGAGAGAGGCAGTGGAGCCTCTGCCTGGCAGCACCTCCGGTCGCAGTGCTCAAGCCTCATATTCAAATGGCTGTAGGTGATGGAGGAGAGGCGAACGCAGGCGGTCTGATTATCCCCTGCATCCTGCCTCGCCGCTCAGTGTGCCACTGGTTGAATTAAGACACATCTGCATTGCTAATGGCCCAGTGGCCCTGCAGGGCACCTCATGCTGAACAACATACATACAGGACACATGCCTGAGAGAGAGAGACAGAGAAATACTTGTGTTAGAGTTATCCTGACGCAGAGGGCAGGTAGAGTAGTGTGTGTGTGTGTGTGTGTGTCTGTGTCTGTGTGTGTGTGTGAATAGCATGGGCTTGATCCAAGAGTTGTGCATTCAGCTTTGCAGAACCTGGTAATTGGTCTTGGATAGAAATTCCAACGAAATGAAGGCGCTATCGGTTCTATCACTGAGTGGTGTGTGTGTGTGTGTGTGTGTGTGTGTGTGTGTGTGTGTGTGTGTGTGTGTGTGTGTGTGTGTGTGTGTGTGTGTGTGTGTGTGTGTGTGTGTGTGTGTGTGTGTGTGTGAATAGCATGAGCTTGATCCAGTAGTGAGGCCTGCAACTTTACAGAACCTGCTAATTTGTTTCGGGTAGAAATTTCAAGGAAACAGTGGCTATTGGTCCTGTGATAGAGTGATAGAGTGGCGTATCTGCTTGTCTGCTTGTCTGCGTGTCTGCGTGTCTTCGAGGCATAGGCTTGATCCGGATGTGATGCATGCGGCTTCAAAGAATGTGCTAATTTGTCTTGGGTAGGAATTTCAAGGACATCCTAATGATGTGCCTAGGAGGTCTTGATGCCCCTCCTGAAGCATGTTTGATGGCTGGATTAATGACAGAACTAATGTGCTCATATCACAATTATGGTTCCTCTAGCTCATATTAGTGCTTTATTGTGCAATAACTACATGAGCTCAATGCTATCTGGTTTAGTAAGTTCAGGCAAAAACAGTCATACAGATCCTTGGTCCAAAACCAACATTATTTAGTCCTTAGTCTGAAAGAAGTGATCCAGAAGTCAAATATTCTGTCTTGGCCGGAAAAAAAGAGATGACTTGTTTATAGACCTGAAAACGACCACTAACTCGTCAGCACTGAAGATATAAGTGGCGAAAGGCATTGTGCAAACTGTGTCTGCCCAACCTAGACACCTAGGATAAGGACATTCAACCAAAGCCCCAGAGTAGATTAAAAAAAATCCTTAAAAAAAGTTAAAACACGAACAATATAATTGTTGACCAATATAACACCAGAGGGCATATTGTGGTTCAGTCAGGGGTGCAAGGCTGCAGGCCACTATGAAACTGCCTTCATACTTCTGTGCACAAGGCACTATTTCTCCAAACAATTTCTGTTTGTTTTGTTTTGTTTTGTATTCTCATTTATTCAGCTACTCCAAAAATCCTGTCTCCATGATTCTTGTGTATCTACAAAACATGTTTACATTTTATAGTTCAGCTCTGCACTTAAAAAAAAACATGTGCTCTCTCTCTCTCTCTCTATCTCTCTCACTCTTTCTTATCAACTCTCTCTCTCTCTCTGTTCAACTCTCTCTCTTTCTTTTCAACTCTCTCTCTCTCTTTTTTCAACTCTCCCTCTCTCTTATCTTAATCCTTCTCTTCGACTCACTTAGATGCACCCATGTGCCTGATCACCGACACACCCACACACACACCCACACACACACACACACACACCCACACACACACACCCACACACACACACACACACACACACACACACACACACACACACCCACACACACACACACACACACACACACACACCAACACACCCACCCACACACACACACACCCACACACACACACACACACACACACACACACACACATAGATACTAAACATTTAGCACATTATTTTACTGCCAAACTATAATACTAACTAGACAAACTGCATAGCAGTGTATAATAAACATAAAGTGAGAGAATGAGCATGCACAGATTATGAAATCAAGGGCCCCTGGGCACGAAAGCCTCCAGGGCCCTCCAGATCACAGGTGCGCACAGGGCACAAAGCTAGAAGCAACTCACACTCCAACCACCCTGTGCTTACGTGACATGGTTAATACCTGTAGATTGCCTACAAGAGTCATACCACATCAATACATGAAGCAATAAGCTATGTTAATGTATTTGAATTGCCAACAAATAGCACATTAATGGTCTAAATAAAAAGATAGGGCTTGTATAGCCCATCATTTTCCAGTAACTGTGTCTGTCTGTCTCGTTCCTGCAGATTTTATTAAGTTTGAAACTTTACATCATAGGAATGTACTGGCTGCTGAATTTTGATTGGCCGGTGGTGACCATTTTGTTGAGAAAGCAAAATGGAAGTTCTAGAGATTTCCACATTTTAGCTTCAGTGATTCTTGAGATTTAAAAAATGACATTATTTCACAAAATTCGGTGTTTGTCCGAAACATGTGGTTGTGATGCAGCGTGTCAAATTTTGTGACGTTTGAACCTTAACATCACACACAATTCACTAACTGGTGGTACTCCAGAAATTAGTCATGATGAGCTAGGGTCATGTACCTCCAAGAGACAACTTGGAATAAACATTTAGTAATTGTTGGCAAAACAGTTGTCAAGCTATTGCCCAAAAACGATCCCATTTCAGGGAGTACTAGCATGAAGGGCCACGCCCACTTAAGGGCATAAACCTTACATTCCAAAAATGTTTGACCAAAAAATTACAAACTATGTGACGCTGCGCTCCAGTGGCGGTTATAATAATTTGCATAAGACCTCTGTCCTGTCTTGTTTCTAAACAGTGGCAGACCCTCATCAATACCCCGTACATTTACAGTGTTTACTTACTGTAATAGTGACAAATGACAGTACTAAATAAACTGCCTCAATTAACCTAATATTTACTCTTTCCAACAGTGCTTGAGTCTCATCTCTAGCTCAACAGGCAACTATTTCCGGCAAGGCTGAGTAAAACAATTACATAAATGGCCAATTAAAACATATAAACAACAGTGTGGGTAGTCCAGTGTGAGTAGTGTCACAAAGGGAGAATAGTAGGCGAAAACATTAAAAATCATTTCACCAAACACTGATTTCATATGCATGTATTGCCACAGAGCAAGTGGGTATGACAGCTATCAAATACTGTTGATGTTAATGTTAACTGTTAATACTGCATTTTACATTAACTGAAATGAAACAGAAGTAATTTGACTGCTCAGTAACATGATAATTACAAATGAAGTACAAAGACTTCCAAAGAAAACTAAACTAAAAAAATTAAACTAACATTTCTAAAAATACAGCTACTGGATTTTCTTTTCTTCTACTACTTGAGTATGCAACTTCCTCTCCTCCCTGATAATTGTTTTATATTTGCTTAAAATTAAGCATAAATGCATAGCTGTGGAATTACCTCTCCTTCATGATAAATTACTATTAAGAAAGTCTGAAATCATTCATATGCCCTGACTAAGTGTAGGGCGACTTTTCCAAATGAGACTTTAGATTAGACCAAGATTAAATTTGTCCAACTGTGACACTCTGATATTAAGGAAATTGAAAGTGTACCCTGTTATACATGAGAGAGATTACATGAGGGAAATGAAGGGTGAACTGACCCGCACTGCACAGACAGAAATGTCAAAGTGTACCCTGTCTCAGAGACTTTGCTTTCATCTAATCTCACACACACACATATCTCAGAATCAAACTTTGGATATCAGTCCGATATGTTCAGGTCTGGCTGCAAATTGCAAGTACAGATTGCTGCATTGTGTAGGTGAAGATAGGGCTCTGCATCACAATTCTTAATCAGTAGGTTACAATTTACTAGGCATATCTCTCCTATAATACTAGCTTTTTAGCAAGCAAGTGATAATAGAGCCTCTCATTTTTTTATTATTGCTATTATTAGTGATATATTAGTAAATATTAGTAATAGTAGTAGTAGCAGTGGTAGTGCTGTTGATGGTTGTAGTGGTGATGCTAATAGCAGTATTGATTTTGATGCTGTTATTGCACCTTGAGGACAGCCCATTTCAGAACAATGGGCTTTAGACTTGAGACTTGCTGTGATAGAAACTAATGTGGAAGCCGCATGAGGAGATTAGATTAGTGCTCTTGCCTGCCTTATTGATGGGGGCATCATCCTGCACTCTTCCTGCGGAGCCCCACTCCAACGGCAGGCGGAGGAAATGTCTTTCAGAGATGACTCACATCATAAAATTAGAATTAATTATAATGTCTTAAAATATATATCTGCACTGCACCGAACAAGTCTTATTTCTAAGCCCCTCCATGAATATGTGGCCTCATACAAGTGTTAGCTCAACGCTCAACACTCATGTATGTTGTTAAAACTAAGAGTAATTAAACAAGAGAATTTTTAACCAGTGCTGTAGACTGATAGCATCACAAAGAGGGTACTACATTTATGCATGTCAAACACAAAGCTATATGTATTACCATAAACCCCGATCAGTAAGAGATGCTACTTGGCATTTTCAAGTGACATTCATCCATACATAACTATCTATTACAAGGCTGCTTACTATGTCACCCCAACACATAACAAGCCTTTTACTGGGATGGCCTGCAGTGCTAATGAGGACTATATTCTATGGGTTTTCTTATGACTTCAGGACAGATCATTTAGAGTTGATAAGCAAACTGCCTTGGGATAAATGTACAATCCACATTGTGTTACTTAACGAGTTCATGGCTTCATGAGCAATCAGTCAAATGGCTGCTTTCAGTATTTAGTTTGTCAGAAACAATAGCCAGCAGCTGGCACAAATTATGCTAGATATGCCATGAAAGCTATGATTCACACATAAAAAAAGATAGATGAGCAGAGGTTAATGTATGACAAAGTGTTCCAAAGAGTATCGGTGGATACTTTTTTCCATCTCTTTTTTCATCACCGAATTGAAAAATACATATATATTAAAGTTTTTGTCTTGGGAAAAACTGGGTATTGTCAGGGGTAGACAGAACAAACACAATTTAGTATAAAACCAAATCCTAAAAAGAATTTCTTTGCCACATCTGCCACATTGTAATTGCAAACGGAACCCCTTTTTTTCAGCAAAGCTAACCAAGGCGGGGGGCCCTATGACAGGTGTGTGCTCCGGTGACTCCGGAACATTCCGGCGATGAATGAATCTTGGATGAAGGGCATGCAGAGAATGCAAATCCCCCCCCCCCCAAAAACCACAATCTCTCAGCCTCAGTAACACAGACAGGTCATCCGTCTTCCCCCTCGGAGGCAGGAGGATGACATCTGTCGCTGCATATGGCCACAGAAAGAGTGTTTGCTTTCTTAAATCTAATGATGAGAGTGACAGCGGGGAGGTCTGTCATACTCTAATAAAAGGAGACGACAGTAGTTCCATGCTCTCCAAATGTAGGTTACAAAGGGCCTTAAAGAGGGATATTGCATTGGAAAATAGAAGCCGTGCGGTTCCAAGTGCAACAGTAATTTAAATATTCATGGAAGGAGCAACACAACCCCCTCCGCCACCTTCATCAGCTACACCCCATCGAAAAAAAAGCCACAGAGTAAGTGATGGTGTCGGCCCCACTCTAGGCCTCTTGACGGTGTGGCTCTTTTTCACACCGCCTGCCTGACGAGCGCTGGGACACTGGGAGCGTAATGGCCTAATGTCCGGTGATCTACGATTATGGGTTTAACCTTCTAGCTGAGAACCAAACCCCTGCCAAGACTCTGCCCCGTGAAGGCAGGGCACCTGATGGTATATTTAAATATGTGCTGAGGGCGCCGCTGATATACGATGCCAGCCACTGCTAACATACAACTCCCGCGACTGGAATAGTAACTGGAATAGTAATCATAAAAAAGAAGCAGAACCTCCAGGCTTTTCTAATAGGGCTCTGACTTAGCTTAACTTGTGGGCTATTGTATCTTGCTGTGGATAGTAAGACAGAGCTCTATACCTGGCTAGCCAACACCCCTATGGCAATGTAGCTCAATGTAGCTCCTCTCTGAATGCCATGTTTCATTCACCTGTGCATGCAGCCGTTACCCTCTAAGGGAGGCGCACTCTCCGGTCCCCTGCCAGGATTCGGTCTTCTGCTGGCAGCTTAAGTAGACCAGGGCTTCGAGATGCCCTAGCAGCAACAAAACACACAGTGAAGCCAATTCCCCAACCATTGGGAAATCACAAACCTGGCTGGTCTGTTTCTATAGCCACAGGGATATATGTGCATCTGTCTGTTTAACTCTGGGAAATAATGTTTTCTTTTAATAATGAACTGCCTACTTTGGTCAGTCTGCACTTGTTTTGTTTCATTTAGATTAAATTTTATCCTAGAGCATGAGGCTATTTCCTCAAAACACAATTAAATGTTTAATACATCCAATAGTCTTTCACTTTATTACCTTAATTGTGTTGCAGCTTTACCAAAATGGCTGTCATCCAAACCAAACGCAATGTGGGCTGAGAGGTTTGAATCTATTTTTCCGATAAACAGATGCCCTTGTGTATACATCTACTAAAATCAGGACAAGATGTGACAAGATTGTCAGTTGTCTAACCTAAGCATTCCCTGTCAAAAAGAGCCCCCCAGCTTAGTCAGGACCTCATACGTGACTAAAAATAAACAAACACGCCTTTAGACCCTTCTTCACAGCCACGGAAGATAGATCCACATGAATTCCCTACTCAGTATGTGTTACCTTTTCCCTCATGGTAAATCAAATAGGGACCATGACTCCAACAATATTACCCCAATGGCTGAGGAAACAATTTCCTGAGGATGTGGACCAGGAGGCTCCACTCTGACCCACATTTATTACTGCTCACAGCTTGAGTCGGTACCTTTCAAGACTAAACATAATAAAGCACTTCCCCTCCCGCGTTGTGCTGTACTAAGGCATTACCAAACAGCACTCTGACTTTGGCAGCAGTGCAAAAACAGCAGTTGGCTGATAACAAAAATAAAACCTTTACAAAGGCCACTTGAAAACCAGTGAGGTGTTTGCTGATTAGCGACACGTCAAAATAATCTGTATCACGGCCAATAAACATGAAACAAAAGTACTTGACAAAAATGTGTGAAGCGATTAGCTCTACCTGTGGATAATGATACAGATAATCTCCTGTTCTTTGGTGCTGACCCTGTTCAAAGGATACAATTCTCATAATAGTAATATGGAGGCTCAAAATGAAAATCAAAATTCAAAGTCGTGTTTGAATCAAAAAACGTATGTTCCCTTGCCATATGTTTATGCAACAGGATGCTGGACTTGCAAGACCACCACCCAGACCAGGAGTCATTGGTCAAAAAGACATGTTTTAAAAATGTATCACATGCCTTTAGCATGCCCTGTATGTTTTTACATGCAGTCTCGTTCATTGCAGGAGGACCACAGACATGCCCATTGCCCAAAGGTTACATTGCATAAAGAAGCAACATAAATGCAAGGTCCAGAAGGTGAAACCCACCACAGTGGCTCTCATGTTAAATATGTATTCCAACAAGCTCAGTGCGCATGTCATATTTCTGTTACCTGCTAGTTCCAGAAGAAAAGGTGCAGGATACACATGGTGTATTCATGACATCTCAAAAGCACCAAGGACAGCAGAAAGTCAAAAGAAGGGTAACAATGGTTAAAGACGCGGCAAAAGCTTTGGGCGAAATCTGCTGAGCTATAACAACTAATTATTTGTCTGCTTTACACAAGAACAATCTGAACCAGACACTTTTTTTTGCTATTACTACTACCTTAAGGAATGAGGGCCAAATGTCAGGTCAAAATCTATTAGAGCTGAGGTCTTCCTAGGACAATTAGTGGGGAGGGCATCTGACAGACTTGTTCAGTGTCTCACCTGTGTGAGTGTGTGTGTGTGTGTGTGTGTGTGTGTGTGTGTGTGTGTGTGTGTGTGTGTGTGTGTGTGTGTGTGTGTGTGTGTGTTCTCCCTGCTGGTGGGTTGTCAGTCTCACATCCCAGACTAATGACAGAAAGCTCCTACAGGGACCTGGCGTTCACCTCAATCTTGTACAGGCTTATTTAACTGCTCGTCAGAGAAAGGTTTTCAAACAGGTTGATGCATAACATCAATGCACTCAACTGATTAAGTATTGGCCCTCAAATGTATTGAAGAACCCTACAACATTATCTAGTGTTATGGAAATATGGTGTTTAGAGTAGTTGTTTTATTTTGTTTTCTCAATCAACTGTGTGCTTGCATTGTACCTTACTTGAAAGTCACTTCGGATAATATCCTCTGAAAATGCCTAAATGTAAATGTAGAACTGAAAAAACCTTGAGTGAAGTTACAGGAAACAGATTTTCAAAACAGGCAAAAATATTGTCTGTTTTAATAACAAAAATAGACTTCCACCATATGTCTAAGGGGTTATTTTTAGTGTTTATATTACATCACATACTGTTTGAGATCTTGCGTCTGTGCTGGTTGTGGAAATACACGGAAGGTTGATACTGAAGGTGAAACAAGCACGCACACCTATAGCGCAAGCTCACGGGGAACATGTTAACTGAGTCATCGACATAAGGTGCAGGCACAGGGCAGAGAGAGTGCCTGGCATGCAACGCTGACGCCTCGCCATGGGACAGAGTGGATCCATATCACACCCCCACTGCGAGATTGAGTTGGAGTATCCGTGCATGTAGGAGCGAGAAGACACTCAGAGTTTAGCCTGAGCTGAAAGAAGGCTAATGAGAGATGGCTGTTAGGAGGTTCAGTGCACTCTCTGAAAATCTCCCTCTTCTTTTAGTGGACAGGATAACAGGCAGCGTGACGTAACTGCTATCATTTAAACACATACATCAATAAAAATCAAAAAAAGGAGGTCGTCTGTGTTCTATTCAATTCTGAAACTACCCTTTAATGCAGTCCCTTTAAATTGCAGATGCAAAAATACACGTTTAGTTTTCAATGCACAATGTCAGAGTTGCTATTGGTACTCTGGCTAGATTAAATTAACTGAGCAGATTAGTGATGCCTACTGCACACAAGAGCGGAGTTGCATTAATCTACAAATCCAAATGTTTTTAATTGTTTGCTTTTACTGTTCAAACAATTTAAAGATGTGCTTGATCACTTTCATTTCAATTGTTTCACTATTCATTCCACTATCCTCTGTGGGATGTGAAGTCACACCTGTTGCTGACAGGAACAACTGGTTGCAAATGGTTGCAAATAATATGCAAGCAACCCGCTTCTATAGACATTTTAGTCCATCAGTCATTTACATGGCATAATAGGATATGTCTGTATTATCTACACAAAGCAGAGGGCATAAGGGAAATAGACAGGAAAAGGAAACAGCCAACTGGGTCAATAGGCTGCAGTGCATATGAATCAATATGTTCTGCTCCATTAAATAAACAGGTCTCTCTGTGCATTCTGACTGAAGCTCCCAGATCGAATTTTATAATGTAGGGCTTTTGCTTCTTGAGCTTTTGATTGGAAAGGATAACAGGAAAATTTGCAGTACAAAATTCTGCCTACATTAATAATAGCTACAGCAAAGTGAAAGATACAAGTAGATACGGTTGAAGTGCTCACAAACCTTACAGTCTGATCCTTCCCCGTTTCTAACAACATTTGCCATTTGTTATCAATCAATATATTACTTTTCGCTTGTATTCAGAAGGAAAAGAAGGTCTCAGAAGAACCTGACAACAATGAGTGACATCCAATTACAGCTTCCCACTAGAGATGCCAGACTTCCTGATATTTAGCGGCCGATTCAATACATATTGGGATTTGCAAAGCATTGCAATTCTGTACATATTGCAATTCAGTGTTACAAAAGTTCTGTTTTAAGACTAGGTCTTACAATCCCTGGTTACAGGCTACTTGTTAATTTTCATGGGCAGTCAGGGCTATCCAAGGGTGCATTTCTAGAAAGCGTTGTTGCCTGACCACCATCACAATCTTTGTTGTTACAAACACAAAAGTGTAGTTCCAACGATCAATCGCAAACATGGTTGTAAAGTTGGGTGGTTGGAACGACTGCTTGAGACATTAGACGTTAGAAACATTGGACCTCATTCTGGAACATTTTCTTAAGTGTCTTCTTAAATATCTTGTTACGAACTTCGAAAGACTAACATAAGAAAAGATCTCTGCCGGATTCATGAACACCTGGAAATGTGTTCTTAAACCGCCAAAGTGTTGTTAGCTGTGCACTGATTCTTAAGAAGAAATTTCTTCTTCACTTTTTCTTAACTGCGTTCGAGTATGAGGTCCATTGTTCCTGGATATTTGCTGTTGTCCATACTGTCCCAAACACCCAACAACTGAGAATTTCAATCATCATATAATTCTAAATGCATATCCATTCATCTTGAGTGAGCCATTGAACCACGATGACAACGACACTTGACCACTGGTTGTGACTTTGTTAAATTTGATCTGTTTTCAAAACATGATTACTCCTACCTGCTTTGTTCCACAAGCAAGTTACAAGTGTCATTGCAAAGCATAACCCCTCAAATTCCACTTGATGCGGTCACCGGAGCTGATTACGTCCACTGTAGACAATGCTTGTGATTCCACCAGATGCTCTGCAGCGTGATTCAGAAGCATCCCAGAAGTGGCTCTCAGTTCTGGCCACACTCTATTGGGGATTGTTTCCAGTCGTTGGATCCTAATGAGCTGATCCAAATTGGGTCAGACAGTCTGTTATGATTTATTATTATAATAATAATAATAATAATAAAGAATTGATTTTTTATAACTGTGACAAGATAAGAATTGTTTTTGTCAAGAATAGCGATTTGTAACTGAACTGATTTTTTTCTTACAGCCCTTCTTTCCACAGTAAGGGTACTGTAAACAAGTACGTTTTGTTTACAGTAAATAAAACACATCTAATGTGTCATATGCATTTGATCTTGAAAGATGCTGACGCATAGTTGAACTATGGAAGAACTATGTCAAATCATTCCCATAAAATAAATCATTATATTTATCATCATTCATCATAAGAGATCATTGTTTCCAGAGGACCAAACCTGCGTGGATGCACAGTGGTGAATATGATTAACCTGGCCTGCAGCCAATCTCAATGCTATCATGGTCCCCAATGCAGTCAGACAAGTGCCCTCATGGTGTCAGCTCATTAGCCCCCTCCCCCCCTTTCCCAACGAGCAGCATCGCAGCGGGTGGCAGAAAAATGTGAATCCCGCATAGAACATTTCTTTTGTCAGCCTTCGAAGTGGCTTAAGTGGACGGAGATGGAAATGGAAAAGGTGGCGGTGGGGGCTGGGGGGGGGGCTGGGGGAGGGGAGGTAGAAAAAACAGCGGGTCTGTAAGAGATAGACCCATGTCCTTTAGAGAGACTGCAGGATCAGCGAGGCGCCGGGGTGAGCTGAGCGGTCAGGATAGGTCTTAAATGAGCACATTTCAGCTAGAAAGAACTAGAGAGAGAGAGAGAGAGAGGAGAGAAGGAGAGGGGGGGGGAGACAGAGAGAGAAATGAGTGATCCTCTGGAAAGTGATAGAGAGGGCAGTGTGTTCTCAAATATGGCATTAAATAAGGTCAATCCCAATGCACCCAAGCAAGGTGTCACTCAAAAGTTTTCCCTTCGAATGCCACCCAAACTCTCTCTTTCTCTGTTTGTATATTATCATCTTTCACCTACTGTCTAAAAGGACAGATTTACAACACTCAGAAGGCTACAGCTCTGCCAAACTCAAATTTGAATAGTCAGTCACGCAGATGTAAATACAACACATTGTATTTCAGTGTATGACAAGTGCACACTGCCTTAGTCTTATATTATACTGTATAGTATAATGCATCTGCATTTCTAGTTCCTGCTATGTAGGTGGATTATCTCTAATTCCTCTAATGCCTCAAATCTGTAATATTTGTGTTAATACATGTTCTCTCTATGAACTATTCGCTAACGCTACAACAACAACAACAACAACAACACACAACACATAACACACAGTCCAACCGAGGCTTGCTGGGAAACCCCCCAGCACACCACACAGCTCCCCCTTCAGGGGTTCACTGTCCCCAGCAACCCACAACAGGACCCCCCACCCAACATTGTGTCCCCACAGATGACTGAGATGAAGATCATAACACGGTCACCACCAGCACCACCCCCATCCCCCGCAGCAACGGCGGTTTGTGAAACCACGGCGCGCAGAAAAACAGAATCTCCAGACACAACAAAGGTCCTGAGGTGTTGGGGAAACCGACGGGGTCGCGAGGTCTAGGCGAGGCTGGTCCATCTGTAGTAGAGAACCCTGGTATTGGGGGTTGGAGAGATGGCGCGGGTATAGTTTTCCAATGTTATCTATGGAATATCTCTTTTTATTGATTCATATGCTGTTTTGTCAGGTATATACTCAGTTTTGGTGTTTCCATGGGAATGTCACCCAAGTTACATGTAAGCAAAGGTGTATCAGAGAAAGTTACATTAAAAACTGAATTTAAACTGGAGAAATGTGTTGATGGCAAACCTATTTTCAGTAAACCGGGTGTTTTGACATTCAAAATTAATTGTTGGCCAAGTTATATTCGAACACCAAATAGGTTCTGACCAATATAGTAGCGAAATGTAACGCTCCATAGACAAATGAGGATACGACACGTCACAAACACGACACAGATAAGGTAACCTAGCCGGTATGATACCCACACTAGCATTGCAATTACCTAAATCAATACATTGTTCAGCCAGATCAAACAGTGATTCGGCCGGAGGCTAAGTGCTGCAGGTAATCACAGCTGTGGGGATATCCTTTACCAACCCCAGGAACTGTGAGCGTCATATTGCTTATGTATAACAGTTCGACTACTGTCTAATTGAGTTTGAAGACACCAGTTAGCGTTTGCTTTTGTTTATTTTGATACCGTTTATTTATTCTCCTCATTTGTCTGCACAGCAAAAGATCTCTCTTTGGCTTATTGAGCTGAAGAGTGACAGCAGGTTTAAGGACCTTTTCTGCCACCTGCTCCCTTGCGAACCTCTGGGTAGCAGTGTTGCAGGAATACCCCCAACTCTCGGATTTGGCCTTAAAGCCTCTCCAACCTTATGCTTTGACATACTTGGAGTTAGGCCTTTCCAAACAAAGTACCACAATCATGCACAGATGCATGACCCGGTTGTGTTAGTTCCTCCAGCCACTCAGGAGAGCCCATCAGAAATAAGTTAAACAAGGAAGTGACTACTGGAAACAAGTTGTTGTTTTGCAGAATATAAGTGATGCAACTTAAACTAAGGTACTGTATGTTAGATCTACAACACTGGAAAACTCCAACAATGGAACTCTTAATTGTAATGCATATCGTTTCTCAATTGAAGAACATATTCAAGACAAATCACTCAGAAGAGTAATTTTTGTTTCACTGACAGCAAAGCATGCTGCTAACTGACTGTTGGCTGTCAATGGACATCAGTGATGTATGCATAATTATAGCATTAGTAGTCTACAGAATCACTGGGCCATTATTTTCTGCTTTTTTCTCAATTGAACAAGAAAGGAATTCTAAGTTTTACCAACAGACCCATCAAGCTGTGAAGGAAACCATTCTGCAGCTGATAATGCTTTTTTTATGCTGGGTGCACCTATGAACCCAATTCATCAATGATATTGATTTTTCATGTCCAAATATGTTCTCAGGTATCATAGAGCAGACCTCAAACAGCTTCCATTTAGATTTTTGTCTTGTTATATTCATAATTAATCTGGTTAGCTACTATTCCAGTGCCTGCCAGGATCAGATACAAGACTAAAAACTACTCAAAGGTCATAACATCTTCTTTTCTTTCTGACAGTGATAGGCTGTGACACATTCTTTTTTTCTTCTGTTTGCACAGAGACCTCTCCACAGGAAGCGGATCGTGGAAAGCCATATATTAGTCAAGGTGACTGTTAATGGACAGGGGCTTCTCGACAAAAGCTCAGATGAATGCTCCTACTGTTTTCCCCCACTCTGTATTTGCTTTTGTCGAGAGCACATGAGTCTGCATTGAGATTTCAGCTTCCTCCATGAATACATTTCAGGGTCGTTGACATTCCTACCATAGCCTGATGGTAAAATCTGACACACCCTAAGCTAACGTTTCCAGGCTATGTTAGACTGCTGCTCTCTGCTCAAAATCTCTTTACATATAAAGATGAGTTGTTTCAAACCGCAACATCAAAAGAAAGAAATTATAAAACTATGTATTGTAACAATATTTCAGTTGATATGCTGTTTTTGACACTGTCAGTGTAGGTCAGTTTCCATTTTTCAATGACAGCCTGTGCTAATTGGCTACATGGCAATAAATAACACAAATTTCCAATCAACCAGAGAACAGATGTACTGCAAAAAGTCCATTTCACATTAATATTCAGTTCAGCAGAAACAGCTATACTTCAGTTAATATATTTTGAATGCACAAATATAGTGTGTGTATCAGATGATGCGCAAATAGAAATCATCTTTGGGGGATCTAGGAAGTTAAAGAGAATATACAGTTTGCATTACATTCTTCCCAGATGTACTTGGGTAATATTGCAATTCTTCTCCTGAGGGAAAAGTGAAACGTCATTTCTGCTCAAAGCAGTGTCTAAGCTCTAGTCCCTGTTGCCATGGAAACCTTTCACTACCATACAATATCACTGCCTCTTCCTCAATAGAAGCTACCTGACACACACACACACAAAGAGAGCACTCTGGTCATGTTCACACTGTGAAAGAGTGCTCAGTGGTCTTAAACTTTGTCAAACGATTCCAAGACTGATATAATTATATTAACGTATGGTTTATTAAAGATGAATTACATATTACTGCATTATATAAACACAAAGTGGTGCTTTTGATCAAACTATAACAAAGAGCTCCGAGTTGCTACAGAGGCTACAATTTCTACACTGTTCATCCAACTTGGATGTTGAGCAAACCGTGTAGCCTACCTCGAATCAAAGCTGAAATGTAGCACTTTTACCATATATTCATGGTCACGCTTTTGAAAAGCCACATGAAATATGAATGAAAGTGACAGAATATAGATCGAAAGGAGGCAGGTACTAAATTCAAATTCAGGACGCTGTTCAGTCAGTTCAGACTGACAACACTAGTTCACTCCATTACATTAGTATAAGTAATTATGTTAGTCTCATAGTCTCCCTGGATTAGTCTTCCATTTAAATAAAGACACAGAGCATGGATCCAACAAAATATACTGGTACAGTTTGAAATAAGTCTGCATTTATGCTGGCACATTCCAACCCACACCTTCATCAGTTCAGCCTTGATGTGCCCACACATCAGCCCACAAACTGAACTTCCATACGACCTTTAGAAAACAAAATGTGTGAAACACAATAACCGTGTAAATCATCCACTATGCATTTCTGTTTATACACCCAATAGCAGACACATTCACTGGAGACTGTCAGTGAGCATATTATTGTAACTTGTAGTGGGAGGCGTCCCTTTTTACTGTATGTGGCTGAATCATACAGAGAAATGATATTACACCCAAAAAGACCAATCTTATAACAGAGGAACTTCCACAGAAATATCTGAAGGATGTTTCACAATGTTTTTACTCCTTTGTTGCCAAACACACACAGATAGATGTGGATTAAATAAGAGCTGAAAGATGTAGGTTCATTTAAGCTGAGAAGCTTGTGTTCTGTTGACTGTTTTCAATCTATGGGAATGACAGGCCATCCTTGAAATTATGTTGGTTTGCCGTAACCCTCAAATTGGGTGAGATCTTTTTTTTTATGTTGTTTGATCTGCTGACTTACTATAACTTTCTGTAGCTATTCAGTGAAATATTTTAAAGAAATAGTTTACTTTTGTGCGGCCCTGAAACTGATGGGTGATGCTTGCGTTTTATCAGATATGAACTCTACAGCTAACACTGCTAGCTACCTAAGATGCTAAAAACATTAACTAGCCAAATGACTATCAATGTCAACAAAGCAAATTAGCAAGAAAAACCCCCAACGTCTACGCCCTTTCAAATTTTTGAATGGAAGGTCTGCAACACCCTAGCAGACACAAATGTATTTATACTGATGTGAACCATAAGGTATAATTACATTGGACAGAAGTGAATAGAATTCCATTCAGAAAAGAAAACAATATATGTGGAATATGGAATGCACTCCTTTCAAGGCAACACCAATGAAAAAGTTTCCACATCTTAACAAAAGAGCTTTTTGCTCGAATATTACAGGCTCTCCACAATAGATTCCACTTTGATGGCTTCATCTAAAAGCCATTTTGGTAGCACTGACTACAATATATGTGTCAAAAGTGTGAAAATACTTTGCTCCATCTGTTTTTTTGCATTGTCACAAAACACAGTGTCAGCAGGAAAGCCCACATGTACTGTTGATGCTATGCTTACTGAAGAAACTCTGACTGACTCAAACAGTGTTGACAGACTTATTCTCTAGTTAGATATGCATGCTGATAGGATATTTTTGAGGGGATGCTCTGCATAAATAATTCCAGTCCAATGCCATGAATTCCAAATTTCACAGAGAGTTTTTATACAAACATACATACAGTGGACTCTAAAAATGAGCTCAATCCTCTTAAGTGATTGTATTAAAGAGTTTGCTTCCGCAGTCTACCAAGATAATACAAAGAATGGCAAACCCGTCTAAAAAGAAGTCTCTAAATGTCTTTAAGACAGTCAAAAACAACTAATAGCACCAGGGTTATTTGGGGGCAAAGGCAATGGATTTAACTCTATGGGAGCGACTCAGTAAGTGAACCACATACATATAAGGTGTGGTGTATTTGGTTCTGGACTATCATTTGGTATTTGACATATCAAAAGTAATTAGTACAACTAAAAAGTAAAAGTAATTGCAATTCAAATGGTATACACTTATTCCACGACTTCCAAGTTTGCAACGCACACTTTTACACAAGCGGGAAATATTTGAATTGCTAAACTAGGTATCCATTGCATACAGCAGCAAAATCTGGCTGCTTTCACAACACCACACATTACTGACACCCTACTTATGCCCTTCTTGTTATTCCAACATTGGCCTTGTCTTCCCCTTCCTTTCCAACAAGCAATAACTTCAGGCCATTTGTTGTTTGCTATCTCAGACTTTCTCTGACAGTTTTATAAAGTGTGAGTCAACATGCCATTCCTGTCACAGCCATTACAGTGGCAAGCAAAGCAGTTAGGTCCAATACATCTGTCACCCACTTTCCTACCCTCTCAGACACTAACTGTTTTTCACCACAAACTCCAGCAGTTGACACATCCGGTGTCTCCATTGATTGCTTTGCAACGAGTTTCACTAAAGGACTTTCTGTGGACTCTTTGCGTCTCAGAAACAAACAAGCGGCCGCTAAACTATATCAGCACCATGGACAGCAGCCAGGATCTTTGCCTGTGCCTCAACTCCGTGACCGCCGGTCTTGTAGCAGCTAACTCAGGGTTAATTCCAACTTTGTTGTGAGCCACCATATTTAAAGTACGCTTTGGCCAAACACTTACAACACTTTATATATTTGTCTATTCATATTTGAAGTAGCCTTGTACGCGCGAATATTTCTTGTCTGTTGTACACAATAAGTGGAGCATTAATGAACACTTTATATACTTTATAACACTTTTAAACGTACTGCACAGGCTTATGGTTTTCGACTTATCTCGCCGAATGTTTCCCAGAGCTGGACTGACAACATCATATAGACCAAAGAAGACAAATACATGTATTTTAGTTTTAAGCCTAACAATAACAACGAAGAGCGAAAAATGAAAGAATTTAGTGCAGGTGAGGATACAATAGGCCATTGTCTAATCATGAACGTGTTCATCAGAGTAAGGGTTCGGCCTACACCACAAGCACAGTTTGATGACGACCTACTTCCCTTCTTAACAGTTGACTACATAACTAGTTCAAAGTCTTCACGTGTGCTGCCTGTTTTACGATGTTCAACGTCAGCGACTATGAACTCATCACTGGGTGGCGGGACTTAAATAATGGTGCACAGCACCAGTACACAGTGAATGTATGTCAATCTGTTTGCATGGTTACATCTGGCGACACCAGTTTTGTCCACAACGTAAATTAGTGACTAGTAATACGTCAGCAACGATGATTTTTTTTTTTTAAATTATATACATTTTCTCAAAAATATCAGCGGCAGGGCCGGAATAGCATACTTGCATGGACTGGAGTGTAAACATGCACCAGATCGTTTCGAAACCTTACAGCAGGCCTGCATCATTTGAGGAGGATAATAATAAACCGCATGAAATAATAAGCAATCAAATGAAGCCTCAAAAAGCAAGACTTACCTAAAACGAAGAAAGGGAGTTCGGTATTTTCTAGGTCGTCGACAACCACTATGTCTCCTGGAAAATCATTCCTGACGGAGAACAGAAGCTTCGGCTCGGAGGCCGAGGGACTATGCATGATGCTCAGGTCGTTTTCTCTCAAAAACGGCAAAGCGGATACCGTGACGCTCTTCATTTTGCATTCCATATCTTGCGACTGGTCCTCATCGGTGTTTAGACTGTGGATACAGTTGGGTTTGAGGGCAAAAATCCACAGGAATGTAACAAAAAAGCACTGACGCGGACCCATTTTGTCCGATTCCACCACGGTTTCGGATCCCCTTCCCTATGCGCGGCAGCAGCAGTCAGTTGAATGCAGGCTGCGAGAGGAAGAGGAGCGTGGGGGAACACGCAGGCAAAGCACAAATATCCGGGTTTGCTTCGCGAGGCGAAATAAACAGCCCTCAATCCGTTCAAATCTCCAGATGTGCAGTCAGATGGTTAAAGGTCATGTTTTGTATTGCAACGCAGCTTATCAGAATGATAATTGCTGCGAAAATGAAATCGGCACAGCACGAGACCCCTTTATTGGACTTGTCCACATTAAGCCATTAAGCTTTCTTGGTATTTCTCCACTACAAACAAATGCTGTTTAATACATTAAACCATGCTTAATGCTATCTCTTATTCGTTATAAGGTTAAGACATGAAACACTGAAATATTGATGGGGTAAAATATTTCATTACAATCATTATGTATTATGCATGTATGTGCTGTAGATCATTGTAAGGGATAACTATATATAGCCATGTGCACTGTATTATATATTTTTAAGTAAAGCTTGATTGTATTGATGGCTGATACATCACAACATCATAACTTTTGTTTTCATATCCATTGGCTGATGTGACAGCTGTGATGTGATCAATAAATTAGACACATCAAAACATTTTCACATAGTCTCAAAAGCAAGCCTGTTTGGTTTTTTTTATTCAGTGCAATGCTATGCTCGTCTGAGGGAAGAGGGAGAAAATGGAGAATAAGGGCATCTGGAGAGGGGAATGGCAGGTGCAGGACCATAGAAAAAGCAAGATGTCTGCACCCTAAGAATGCGGTCCCTGTGCTATCTTGATCTCCATCCAGCCTAGCAGTAAGGCCTCTGCAAACTGTGAAGGGGTTGTGTGATGAAAGGCCACAGGACTCATTTCAGTCCTGACCCACTCCATAATTGAACTTTGGGGTGAAAAGGAGAGATAGAAGTGTGTGTGTGGGGGGGGGGGGGGGGGAGAGAGATTGGTACCTCCAGTGTTTCAGTGCTATTCTTGAGATATCACTTTTTTTTGGTGGTGTCTTTTTTAGCAGCCCTCAGCAAGTTATTACCGACTGAAGTATTTCACTCTGCAGCTCAGCACAACAACGTAAGTGGGCCCTGAGAGCTGTGAAAATAGCATGATGAGAAGGTCTTTAGAGGTTTCCCAGTGATATGTGGTCTGACATCAGATGATATTTCATTATCGGTGAGCAGCTGCCAGTGTTTTTTAAGACATTTAAGAGTTTGGATTTACAGTATCCAGAACAGTTTACCAATATAAACTTATGCAGATATAAAAAGAAGCCGCATTAAGATGACCGTAAAGCATAAAGTTTGACCACGGCAAACAGCAGAGGTGAATTTATAGTGGTCTAGCCAGGGGTGTCTTACCTTAAGGCCGACTATTTATTTGATGTAAAACTTTCTCTCCCAAAGTGATGTGATGCCTTGAGATATTATGGCTGAGTAAACTATGATGGTGATGACCTCCCCTTGTACAACTGAAATGGCTAAGAGGAACATAGACAGCAGGCTATGAGGACGGTGGAGGGTGACTCATAACAGTGTCCTTCATCTATCATATAAGAAAATGGTCTTGACTAAGTAACAACAGTCAAATTCAAAATAGGTTGGCCAATTATATAAAAATGCCAGCTGTCTGTAGGAGTTTTAATGTCAAATCTGACAAGTTTGGCAGCCCATAGTTGGATTGATGCATCTGAAAATCTGATAAAAGTTGGAGGTTGTGGATGGCTGATGTGTTGGGCAACTTCAGTCTGCTTTCTGACTGGAGACATCAAGGCATCTTGCAGCTGTGGGTTGAACTTAAATATATCAGTATTATGATCTCCCTTTGTATCCAAGTTCAGGAAACTAGGCAATTCTTTGCCAGCTGGTACTCTATCGGTAGTTATGTTAAAATACAGAAACATGCAATTTGGGATTATCTAACGTTATCTCTTGCTGAAGGCTTGTTTTTAGATTATGTCGCATTGATTCATTTCCTTTACAGTTTTATACTGATAATTAACATGTGAAATGTCAAGCGCTACTTCATCACAGATGATGCCTGCAAGTTATCATGAGTTTAATCACAACAGTAACTAGATGTACGGAATACTTAAGAAATAGGATATAAAACATTTCCAAGCAGTATGAAACTATTGTGACAGTGGGGAAAATCAGGGGAGGCCCACTAAACAATGGATCTTGGGTGATAGGCACTTAACTTCTATGGCTGTTGTGTAATGCTACAAGACCTAAGGGTTATGGCTAGATTCAGGGTTGGGGTTAGCAATCTGCAACAGCATATACTTTTATGTGAAGTACTTAATATATGAAAGGCAAATTGCTTTTGTTCACTTAAAAATGGGCAATTCAACTAAACAACCCAGATAAGCCCGTAAGAACATGTGAAGAGAAGAGATATTTTTGCTTTGTGTTATAAACTGAAAAGGTGACTTCAAATCTTGGCTCAAAAAAGATGACAGAACATATCGTTCTATATTTAGGCAGCAGAATCTAAGACAGAATCATTAAATATGGACAAACATTAGATTTGTTGTAGTATATAAACCTATTCTTTAGAATGCGGTCATAAATGCTCCCAAAAATCGTCCAACTGGCATGAAAATCCCCTCATTGTGTGACCGAGAGAATTAAAGGCCAAACGGATTAGGGGTGTCAGTTTCACCCATGGCAACACCAGACTCAGTCCCTATTACAAAAATCTTGGACTAACAGAGACCATGTGCAGCTCATTGGCAAGTTTTCTTCAGAGTAAGTCATCAGAAGAAAAAGTATTTTGATCGAATGCTACTTGCTGTCAGGCAAATCCTTAAAGCAGGAGACAGATGGCCTGAAGCCTCCCACTGGCATCAGAGTCTGGACTAACAGTTTGTTTTTCAGGATGCAACTAAATACAGCATCACTAATGCTTGGGTCCAGGGTAATAGTGTATAGGCTCAGCCATGGACACCAGTAAGAATGAGACTGGGTCAATTTATCCACATGTGATCAGTCTGAATGCTTCCCCAAGAACCTCACAGAGTGAAATCCTCAATGACTTTACAGAGCACTGGAAAACAGGAGCACCGTCATATAGATTAGGGGCGTTAAAATTCAGGACAGATAACTTTCTGGGGTTTTCAGACCAACATAAGTTCTCCCTATCACCAGAGGATGAAATGACAGTGTCGCTGGTGGCCAAAGAGATGCAGTCAAGTACATGTACCATTAAGAACCCAATCAGTTTGGCATTCCCGATTAACTGGGCTTAGACATACAGTAAACGAGCATAGCAACTTTTTTTCAACTATTTGCACCATTAAGTAAGACCATAGAGCTCATACACTTTCTTCCTCATCAGAATGAGAGTGCAGTCACACGCTTTCTTCTCCTACGTCTTGAGGAAACATCGGGACATGCTGCATTGCTAAAGACCACTGAAAATGAACACATCCATCTGTGCATGTTTGCGGAGGTGGTCTCAGCAGCTTGGACATCTTCCAGGTCCATCCAGATATGGCAAGAGGCGTAATGAACTAGATTCTTCCATGGCTAGGGAAGGTATTATAGTGATGGGGAACCAAATCAGTTAAGGTGTACACCACTCACATGAAAATCATAGTCACCGCCAGGGTAGTCCAATAAACATTAAATGGGTCAATTGAACTATGAGAGAGGCTAGACAGGCCAGGCACATCAAAGTTGGGTTACCATGAACCAAAAAACAGGCAGTCTCTACTGATGAAAAACTCTGTCACAATAACATAAAATAAACAACACAAGATGTCTAAAACACTGGGCGCATTCCAAAATCACCCAATCATACATCTTGGGTGAACTGGACAGGCCAGAGAAATGTGCTTGTAGTCTACTTGAAGCTTCAAGGGGCATACAGAAACATGGTCAGAGCAGGTGGACCAACCAAGCACACAACAGTTGCTATAGAACACCAAAGGAACTAGGAAGCAAATCAATTCTTCTGATGAAAACTGACAGAAAAAATTGAAGCGGATAAGATAGGAAAAAAAAAAGCACTCATAAATGTTTGCTTGTATTACCATTAAAGTTTAATCATTAAACAGCACTCAGTTGGGTGCTATTTGAAGAAAGACAGAGTGAGTCATGAACATTCTGACCAGCCTATTGCCAAGTTTGAATCTGTGTGACGTGTATTAATAATCGGCTTGGAGCGTGGCCTCAGTCTGTTCTCTCTTGCAACCGTCTTTTATCTGAACCCACCAGACTGCCTCGGCTAGTCTGAAACCACCAGATAGCTTCAGCTGGTCACCATTCATCACCAAGACCTTCAGTGGATCAGATACATCTTTCCCCTGTAAGCACCACACAATGGTCACTATGGCCTTAGTCTTATTCATAGTTGTACAATTTACATTATAACTCACTGGGAAGAAGAATTCTGCCCATCTAAATAGTACTACCATAGTAACAGTAATACCAACTGTTGTGGTAGCCATATGGTCCACATTCAGAGAGTGCCTCCTCAGGGAACTCACATACTCAAAACTGACCTTTCACAAGTTGGAAATGGTGGCCAAATGACACAGCAATCCCTTTAGGGTTTTTTTTTTCTCTGTTCGTAGCATGAATCAGCAGCGGAGCAAAGTCACAGACTTCATTTTTGAGTCAGTTCTCAAAAAAAGAAATGGTTAAGGACAGATACATATTTGTGACAATGACTCAAGTATTGTCAGAAAATGGAAATGATGGCAATGGCACAAAAGGCAGTGACCTTCAATGATTTGACTCGAATTGCATTACATTTGCAGGGAATTAAATACTAGTAAAGTGCTCCATGTATTGTATGGTCTAATGTAAAATGTACCTCATAATAAAACAAGTGGCATGGATACATAATTAAACGTATGGTCTACAGTAGCTGTTAGAGCCATTTAAATGTTAAAAACTCTCGTACTTTCCAAAATTAAGATCTATAAATGGGAGCTCTGGATTTTCCAAATGGATTTCAAATGAAAGCCAAATATTTCTGGGATTCTGCCTACAACTGAACAAAGTCCCTGGTGGAACACCCAGCCTACATGCCAATTTTGATGATAGTATCATTTTATGTCATAATTGATTTAATTTCATGGGCTCAAGGGTGGTGGGTTGTGTGGGCCATTTAAAACAGCTTTGTGAAAATGAATGGTTGCAGAATTGGATGCAGCACACTTCTTCCACTCTATCTTAAAAAGGTACTGAAAAGTGATGTGAATACTAAAATATCCTTGGACAACACCCCCTGGACATATACTGTGTATACACACTGCCCTAGGAAAAAACATCAACTTGTACAGAAACATCTTGTCAAAAATGGATCACCTCTCTCCCCCACTAAGACAGTGTCCTACTGTTGAATCAATGTGAATACATTCATTCTGATGCACTATATAATGCATGACATGAACAACACAACATTCAGATCCTCCAGATAACAAGATAAGATAGTAGCATCTATTCAGCGTGTGCTGCATGTTGAGTGAGTTCCATTAAATGTTCATGGTAGACTTTTCCCAACCTGACACGCATTCAGGCATTCTGGAGTCGTTTTCACAACGACTTCACATGCAGAAAGTGTGAACATTCCAATTAGCAAGAAAATGAGATGGAGCAGGCCCTGGATTCTGCTGAGCCTGCAGACCCAACGGACACTTTGACATGACTGGAAAGCTATAGAGAAATGTGATGTAGTAATGGCGTAAATACCAAATCAGAATGAATTGGCGCTTTCCCTGAGTAAACGTCCACCCAGAGCAGAAGGATCCTGATACGACATGATGGTACAACAGATTCATACTGAGCCAAGGGTTCCTCACTGTTTCCAGTGTTCCAAAAAAAATGCTCTAATTGTTTTGTTTATGTAAGAGCTTTCACATTGTTGCTTGTAATGTAGTAAATTGTTTTGTTTATCTCACAACAGGTATCAAATTAAGCTGATGTTCATAAGTGAAATAGGTTATTACCTGATAAATTATCTTGATGTATTTGTAATTAAGTTGATGTATTTATCTTGATAAAGTCAATATGAACATTTCCTCATAACTCTTCCATTTACTCAAGTAATTAAGGTGTAGTGGGAGCTGTCTCTTGTAAAATGATTGTAGAGGGAGAGCGCGTGCTTCTAATGATGCCAGCGCCCAACAGCAATCCAACTCTTTGTCAGCCTCCTACCACTGCAGAGAAAACCTGTTAGAGAGGCCAGTGTCCACACTGACCATGAAAGCCTGCCAATTTCCTCTCGTGAGATTGCATCCTTGGAGTATTTTTTGCACGTCAACTCGACAAGACGGATAGCAGCGGGACGCATCTGTCACATGGCTTCACGAGATGAATCGCCCATGTCGCCCGGCTACCCGCAACTACAGTGTCCGGGTACGGCATGATCTCGCTCCAACAAAAAAAAACACTGTGAAAGCTTGACCTTCTACTTAGGGCTATGATCACCCCCTTGAGCTGGTAGCATCTGGCTAGGTAATGTATTGTTGGCACACAAAAGAGTGTCACCAGGAGAAGCATGAGGGGGACAGGAGACTCATGTACCCTGGAGTTTGACCATCTGCAGCTTATTGGTTGTCATTAAGGTTTCTAATTCAGGGGTGACTTGACGATTAGCCAAACGCGGGCCGAAAATGTCATTACCCACCTCCCGGTGAGGTGTCCTCTGCTTATTTACAGATTTATACACCTTAATTGTTTTTGCCTTTTAGTATTGACATTGAGACTGGAAGAAAGCAAGGAGACTGGAGCTTAAAGTGTGAAAGTGTGTGTGTGTGTGTGTGTGTGTGTGTGTGCGTGTGAACAAGCGCATTATTGCTGTATATTGAGCCTGCAGGTGAAACCGGTTCATTGTTAATGCCTGATTTGTTCAAAGGGACAATTTTGCCAGAGATGTGTCACACTGCTAATATATATTACATTATGACTGCAGTCCCATGGTTATTGACTTTGCTGAGCTATTTGCCACCATGTTTATCTAATGAAATGTGTTCTCTTCATGAAATACAAAAAATATGTTTCAGTTGAAAAAGATGAGTGCATTATGCTGTTGCAATAAAACAAAAAGGTTTAGTGATGGTTTTAACATTTTCAATTGTCTGCTTGATGACTGCCAATACACTCAATGTAATTGTCTTTTTTTATCCCAAAGACCATTGGCTACATTAATAATTGAAACAACCAGCGTGGAATTCAATTCCATGTTGGTACACATTTGCTTTTTTAATTAATTAATAGCCCAAGTAAGCAGAAGCCATTCAAAGAACAGGCTACAGCTTGTATACAGATGAGGTTCACAGAACTGCATCAGACTAGCGATGCCTAAATATGAAATATGAATGTTTGACTGTAGCTGAGTTTCGGCTCTCATATGTCAATTGTTGCCAGAAAGAAACATATGCTTAGAATGTTCCAGACTGAGTCTGTGAAGATGTCACTGGGAGGGATTTTCTTGAGACAGCCAGGGACCAGAAAATACAATGAGTGAGGACTCACATTTATAAGCATAAAACATACCTCCACTATTGAAATGACAAGGTAAGAGTCCCATCATGGCTGCTCCCTACTGTCTGTGTGCATCAGTGTATAATGATATAATAGTGTTACGCCATCATATCTGTAACTGCCTTGACAGACCTTATAATGTTCAATTCCATAACAGCCAATGTCCTCTGCTAATAAGCCATCATGACAGTTGTTGATAATGGCCTTGGGATATTGTTATATTCTTGGCAATGCTCTGTAATATATGACAGATGTCATGACATGGTCATGGCCTGGTTATGCTAGGTCTCAAAATGAAGGCTAGGTGCAAGTAATGGGTTCTTACTTTAGTTTAAAGTTCTCACTTTGCTCACTTTACCTCAACACACTGTTTCTAAGATTGTCTGAGTCTTAAATTAGGCCTTCATGACAACTCACGCGAGCATAAAGCACTTCAACATTTACCAAAGGCTGCTTCCAATTGCTGTCAGCTGTGGTAAAGGCTGCTTTTTGCCACTTTTGATGTCAGGTGGACATAACATCTAGATAGATAGATAGATAGATAGATAGATAGATAGATAGATAGATGGATACTTTATTAATCCCGAGGGAAATTTAGGCTATCTATGTTAGCTGTGTGTCTTTGGCAGGGGGGACCAGAAGGCCTGTTTTATCTGAGACAGTCCCATATTTCAGGCGAGGTCCTTGTTTTCAAAAGGTGTACATACAGTATGTCATGTATTTCCCTTGAGTTCAAGACAGTGTGCAGGGTGCACTTCATGCCAGGTGGGCTTGTTAGGAAAGACTGGTAGCTATAGAAGCTCTGTAGTCACATAGAGAAAAAAGTCGCTCCAATTATTGCAGTGGCAATAGTTTTATGTCAGCTATGCTACACATGTTATTTAAACACCACACATCAGAATTCTATAGTCAGCCTAACTACCCATAATAACTAACTATGTCACTCTGAGTCAACTCTTTCGTTAATTCAATAACCGACTCCAAAAGCAATAGAGAGTCCAAATGCAGGGGCTTGCCAGACGTGAAGCAAGTGTTTCAATTCACCCGCAACTCAGTGGAATTACCTATCATAGGCAAGGCAATCAGGGCAATGTTCTTGCAAGCGAAGAATTTTTTATTTATGATCCATTTCACCACAGTCTTAGATGGGAAGACTCCTCACTGACATTTCAGATGTAGCAAGGGCCTTCTCTGTTTGTATTTTCCACACGTTCTCCATTCTGTGAATATACACAACTGTACCTGCAGTATGGGTGGTGTCTGGTTCTTCTGGAAGTGCCAGGAGAGTGTTGGAGGTGTGTGTTCCCATGCCAGTCGCCTTGGTTACTGCAGTGACACGCGAGACATAACACAACACAACACAACACATCCCAACGAAAACACACCACAGCACAACACAACACATCCCAACGAAAACACACCACAGCACAACACAACACAACACAACACATCCCAATGAAACACACCACAGCACAACACAACACAACATAACACAAGTGTTTTAGATGCATTCCTGTCACAAAGAGAACTGGGCTGAAATAATACGAGCTGAAGAAGCACTCTCCATTCGTCCCAGAAAACAAATGATAACAGGCATTGGATGAAAAACTAATGGTACATCAGCTCACACAAGTGTAACTTGATGGTCGAATTGGAATGGAAAAACTACTGACCGTGATTTACTGTTTATGTACTGTTTGTATGGCCCTGGAGTGAAGTGGCTCTCATTTTGCTGTTCAGAGGATCTTCATGAAAACCCTATGGGAAATCTACCCTCTCATGTGTCTCGCAAGCTGTAAGACTAGATGATGTGTTTCTGTTCATAACACCATTTCATGGAGCTAGTGGGCACGTTGGGCAGGTAACACTAGGGGCCCTAGTGTTGAGGACGAAAACAGCTGGCAGAAACAGCCTCTTCCGCTTGGGCGGGTTGTCTTAAACTTCGGTGGTAAATGAAATGTTCCCCCAAGGCATGGATTTTGGACATAGGCGTGGTGACACATTCTTCTCTGACAGGGAACTTTTTAATGCGGCAATCACAAACCATCACTGCCGAGGTTAGATTTATCTATCTGACAAAAAGAAATCACATTCTGTTTATTGGAAGAGTGGCACATAATACCTCTCTGGGATATCCCATATCGTCATAATATCTACACATACAGTCACCAGCAAATCATTACTTTCACATGTCCACTCTCTCCTATTCATGCAGCGCTCCTCTAAACCGGCTTTCACTCACCTGTCGCTTCTGCTGGGGTTTTGCATGCATCGTCTACACCAAATATATATATGAATATACAATATATATACGGTTATTGTATTGTGTGTGTGTGTATATATATATGTGTATATATATGTGTGTGTATATATATATATATATATATATATATATATATACAAACAATACAATATAGAATACAATCTTAATTTTTGTTTTAAAGCAGCGTACAGGATACAATTAATATTGAATTCCACAGTTACCTGAGATGAACCTAATATGCTGCAGCAGTAAAAGCTTTTTTGCATCACCACACCATATGTATGCTAGTGGGGAAATTAGTGAAAGTA
The DNA here is from genome assembly GCF_900700415.2 of Clupea harengus. Taxonomy (NCBI): domain Eukaryota; kingdom Metazoa; phylum Chordata; class Actinopteri; order Clupeiformes; family Clupeidae; genus Clupea; species Clupea harengus. The sequence continues at coordinate 13,831,318 of NC_045176.1, forward strand.
GTCTACTAAGAAAACCCATGTTTCCATCTGAAAACTTCTATTTTAATTGAAAATAGAGCTGACCTCTTCTGCTCCCACAAGTCACAGTGCAGCAAGAGCCAGAATGTCTGCTGAAACATTTAACAAGTTGCAATTGTGTTTCCATTAGACACATTTAGATAATTGAATTGAATATGTATCGCATCCTATGTATGTTATGGAATCTAAGTGAGCAAAACAGGTTCAAAATCATAATAGTACAGGGGCAAGATTTTCACCAGAATTGTTCAGTTTTTGCAGAAAACATGACACTTTGCACAGGGATACTACTACCCCTAGGAATCTTTAAAAAAATCATCTTTATTTTAAATATGGCCACCAAAATATGGCATTTTGTCCATATCTGTAACACTATACTGCTCTAAACACAGAATTTGATGTGTGTTTTCAGCATTATGAAATATAATGGGGGTATTTAGTGTATGAAAGTGAGACCTGTATACAATCATGTCCAGGGCCAATAGATGCTGGCAGAAGCCAGATCCACAGGAAAATTCAACACATCAAACCAAAATTACACATCACACTTAACGTCAATGGCCATATGAAAAGGTCAATTTGAATTCGTTTTTTTCACACATTGCATCCCACACAATGGTTATTTTAGTGCTGCCCTCTATGATTCTAAGTCTAAAGACAAAAAAAACAATTAATCCTTCACTTTGATGTTTAATTAATGTGAACTGTTCCCTCAGTAGCTATTTTGATCCGACCATTAAAGAACAAGAAAGGTTAGTTTAAGATAAAGATGTAGGCTAGCATTCATTACCCTGAAGAAAAAAAACATGTAAATACACCATGTACAGGCATGTCAAGGTGAAACTGAAAGTGAAAGAACATGTATTCATGCTGTCCTCATGTGCTTAATTGTTTTATCGTTTCCAGCATGTTCTGAAAACAGTTATTTTTGTGAGCGGCTTAACCTTGATATGCATGAATACTGTCACTTTCAGGACCTTATTTCGATGCATGGGGGGCCAATCAGGTAACCCCTGGTGCTCTAAAGAGATGGATGGTGGCTGGCCCCCAGCTATCAGCCATGAAAGCTGAAATTGAAGAACGAGCAAAAATAATTTTTGAAGATGTTTGTGGTCTCTACCATTAGGAACTAATTAGGAATTAGGAAATCCACTCCTTGATTGTAGTAGGGATTTGCTTACATTAGACACCCAGGAAACCATGCTAAAATGACAGATGTTGAAATCATCCAACAGATTCATTCCCTATCATTCATACAAAACAGGAAAACAGAACATAACTTTCATTGACGACAGGCTCCTGAAAAAATGACACACCAATCAGTGTAGCAATAACACTTTTCCATATTTCAGTTGACTGAATAAGGCTGCCTAATCAAAGGGTAAGCAGAAGATCTCTGAACTTAAAAGTATCTATTCATTGCTAGCCATTCAACACAAGGACAACTAGAGAAAAATGGGAAGTCCTTGACAACAAGGATGAACTCGTCCAGTTCCGAGGAGCTGAGAATGTTTCAAAGGAATTATTGGAATCCAGTATGACAATAACCTGATACGCCCTTAAAGGATGCCATTTGATATCTCTGATGCCCTTGAAAGGAATGCCATCTGATTCCTTGACACTGAAAACATTGGATGGAAATTATTTAATTGCGTTCCTTGACCTTGAATATATAGGTTTAGATCTTTTTTTCTTTGACTTAGTTTCAGAGTTAAATTGTTTCATGCTTTCTGCAAAAAAATTACGATTCCAGTGCTTAGCCACTGTACTACATAGCCTGATTAACAATATAACAGTCAGTTTGAAGGGATGTGGCTAGGTCATGTTAAAACAGGTCTGACAAGCTACAATTATGTGTCAATGACTTTACTTGTTTTAAACAACAGAAGAAGCAGTTTATTCCTTGTAAAAGCGTTCCTGGTGAACACCATCCAGAACTTGTGTGATACATTCAGTTTAAAGGGATTGCTCGACAATGCTATTGGTTGGCTTTAACCAAACTTTTCACCAATCAACTTCGGCCTGGCTGTGCCAACTTAGTGCCTTTGACCACACCTTTACTGGTCGGTCTGCAGCGTGTCCATTTTTATGAAACAGTGCGCAGGCGTTGCCGTCTCCGCCAGCCGTTTTCAATTACAAACTTAGGACCCTGCATGAGCCTGTTGACCCAAGCTTTAAAAGCAGCTGTAATGTCAGCAACATTAGAACATGTGAGAAAGGGAGCAACCAGCATTATATGAACACCATTAATCTCTCTGATGTCACTTTACACTGAAACACATGCCTACACAGAGAGAGTCTTCTGAGCAACCAGAGCCCCTTCATGTACAGATTCCACTTTGCATTTAATACATAATCAATTGCCAAGTGCAACTACTTATATACGTTTATGCGGCAACACAATGTGTATGGGCGTATGGTGAGAACATGATTCAGGCATAGGGTTTTAGTAACATAACTTTTTTTCTGACACTCCTTATCTTATTTTTGAAGATTATTTGCCCTGAAGATGTACTATTACACAATTTTAACATATCAAATAATTTCAATGTGAATTTTCATAGCATCTTTCCCACAAAAGTGAATGCTGGGATGAGACATATTCTATCACGGTATTCCGAAAATAGTTGATTCATTTGATTAATTCAGACAAAATACACAAAATATATCTCACGTGTCCCAATACAGTGTCATCACATTACCATTGGTAGTCATAAAGACTTATAAACTCGTCAACTTTACTTAAGAGCTAAGAAAAAATATAGCAACTCTAGTATTAAAATGTGCAGGTCTCTCAGCTCATTGTCCTGATATTTCATAATTTAGCCTAAGCAAGAAACATAAAATTTGAATCATTATTAATTATTCAAAGTTGACATAGGCAGCCTTTCTGGCAGCTAACCGCAATGGTAATTCATCTCTTTCAATCTTAATTTCTTTGTTGTGATATGGTTGTGATGAGTTTACTAACTTAAATTACCTTATGAATAGTGCCTTAAAGTAGAGTCTAGTGACATTGTTGCAAAAAAACATCCATCTTGTTATTACCCCACAGTGTGAAGTATGTAAACTAAGCCCACAGACCTAAAAATATGAATGCTATGTGGGTGTACGAACTATTTCTTTGAAATCTGCAGACTGTCAAACCACTCACTGCTTCCTCACAGATCTGTGCTTTAATCCCTCATTTGTTTGTGGGAAAACCTCTCCTCTCAAAGACACCACTCAGCCCAACTGTCTTCTGCCACAGGGAGAGCTGAGAGAGAGAGAGAGCAAGAGAGAGAGAGAGAGAGAGAGAGAGAGAGAGCTGTCTGTGCCTACAAGAGCTGTATTATGATCTCAACACACACACACGCACGCATAAAAATAGCTAACAAAAGAATGCAAATACAGTTTTCCCCCATTCATTTGAGGGAAAACAAGAGCCATAGTAATGTGCCTGGGCATCCACCATTGTTAGTGAACTTCACAGTTTGGTGCTGGGGAGTGTGTGGGTTAAAGTGGGGGCCTCGCTGCTGCCTTCAATCAGCCGGCGAAGGGGGGGCTCCGGGCTGATGAGAATCGACTGCTGGATTCATTGCATAAAGAGGGGAGAGAAACATCTCCCCCAAGAAATGAGAGACTTTGTCAGTACGAATCCAGTTTGCCAGGAGTCACAACAAATTCGCAGCAGACAAATTTGGCTAAAGCACTGGGAGAGAAGCATTTTTGCTTTCATTAGCCAGCCTGTCCCTCCAGGGCTCACACAGCCTGGTCTATCCTCCTCCTCCTCTCTCTCTTTATCTTTCTCTCTCTCTCCCTCTGAATGCCCCCTCCCTGCTTCCCCTCCCACCCATTCCCAGCCACAATGCTCAGCCAATCGTAGCAGAGGAGGCGTGTCCGTGGGTTTCAGTCGGACAGAGCTTGTTGAAAAGAAAGAGATGCATTCCTGAAAGACTTGGAGTAGCTCTCCTCTGAAGGCGGCTCGCCGTGCAGGAGCTTTGACAGTGAGTGATGGCTGGAGCACATGCAGTTCCAGCCTAGTGCCTCAGTGCTCCGACATACACACACAGAGAGAAAGAGAGAGAGAGAGAGAGAGAGAGAGAGAGAGACGCGAAAGAGTGGATGTCACCGCGTCACTGTGGCAGGTGCGCGCTCTGTGTGGAAAGAAGTGGATACTGAGGACCGGCTGCTGCTCTTTGGTGGATGTTAACAGCACCTCTTCCTTCTCACCCTCACGTGCAGCCCTTCTTCCTTGCACAGCACCTGCAGAGGTAGAGGACACCGGAGCAACTCCTTCTGAATGCTACCTTACAATTTTGCGCGTCTCTTGCCACGGAACTTTAAATCCTAACAAGGAAAATCCCCCGCTGGCTTTTGAAAGTTTAAGTCATCTCAGGTGCCTTGAGCAGTTGTCAGGCAGCTGAATTTTGTAATCCCCCTTTTCTTCTTTCTATTTTCTTTTATCTGGAGCAGAGGTGGGTGCAATTTGGGAGGGGAGGCTCATTAGAAGACTCCTCTTTCCTGCTCTTGTGTGCGGCGTGTCACGACTCGGGTTACAGGGAGCGCTAGGACAATGTATGGATTACCCCTCTCCCGGCCGTCTGGCTCACCCCGGGGAAGTGGCAAGTGAGCTGGCAGGACAAGCAGGAGTCATCAGAACTGGCGGCGTTCCATCACTTCGGAAAAGGACTCTGTAACAAGGTCCCTGACAACACTGACAAGCTGGTCGGATACAAGCACGACAGGAGCCGGAGTGGAACCACCCTTCGCAGGCTGGGTAAGGTTGCATAGCATGCCTCTTTCACTGAACCCTGGAGAAGTCTATAGTGCCTAAGTGCGGAGGGAAATACTCTGTGAGTGAGGGACTGGTGATGTGGTACAGGCAGAGAGCGATCGGTTTGTCATCAGTGCATGCCAATGCTGCAATCTTATCTTGCTCACTGTAAGTGACTGCATTATACTTTGATAAGGTATAAAAAAATTACCTGACTTTAAAGTCTCTTACGGGAAAAAATGGGAAGTGATTAGAGATCTAATAGGCTAATGTACATTTAGCATTTTGTACATTTTCTGTATGTGTAATTTCAGGTTGCCTCTATATGCAAACACGTTCAGGGATACAGGCACACATGATGCCAAGCTGATGTCTGTGCTACTGTGGGTGAACCAACCAATGATAGCTCATATTGATTCCACAGCACCATGCTGTTGCAAGCTCATTAAGCAATATTAAACATGCACGTAGTGACAGAGCCATCATTAACTATCTACAGCCTTGAGAGCTCCAAATCTCAGAGGAGAGTTCATATCATTAAGTAATTCTCAAATAAAATATGGGGCTAACCCCTGGAGTTTCAGTTCAGGTTTCAGTGTCAAAAAGAACTGTACCCAAGATGCAGGCTAAATGCGAGCCTCCTACAATTAAAAGCAATTGTGAGGTGCAACAAAACACACTGACAAAAACAGCCTCCAGCTTCTGTTGTTCACTGGATGGCCTCCTAACTGTGAAGCTTGGATGTCTGCCTGGACAAATCCAGAGACGAAGAAGAGAGAACAAGCAGTGTGTAGGATGCTGCCCCCCTCCCCCCCCCCTCTCAGTCTCCACTCTTTTTGTACGGGGGCTGCACATTTCTAAGTCTCTCTGGTTGGCAAAGGCCACCGGAAGCTGAACACAGTTAGAGTGGGCAAACTGGGCGGCATGAACAAGCTATTGTTTCATACATGTACATTAATCCTCTTTGCTTTCTTTCTGGCCGACCAGAGACAGACTGGCATTTCAATCTGACAGGGAGGCAGTTAATGCCATTCTTCAGCAAATTTAAAGCAGCTTTCTTTCAAATTGAATTTGTGGACAAAATATGTAAGCTGTGAACAGGAAGTTTTTTGTTGTTGTTGTTGTTGTTGTTTTCATTGTGGATAAAATGACGGCTTTCATTTGTGTTTTTTCTGGCAGCCAGATTCCCTAGATTGTATTAGTATGGCACCCAGATTATTACAGTACATGCATATCTCAAGTACTTTACCAGCATGGCAGACTTGCATGACATCGGAATTTAGGCAAACACAAAGTCATACTAAAATAGGCATAGGCATAATAATCTCCGCTGTAATTAAATATAGCATTCCATGTAGCAGACATATGATTTGGTCAGACTGGCAGGTGGCAGAGGAAAACCAACATTCCCCTCCTCTTTAATTTTCAAGGAGAGCAAAGACATTACTCATGCTCATGCTCCAGCATCCTCATGCTCCAGCAGCCCTGAAAAGGGATGGCTTGTGAGCGCTCCACTGCTCGTTTTCACCTACAGAGGGAGCAGGATGCCACACACCGATCACCCGCCGCTCCCACAGACATCCTGCAGCTCAGCAGTGTCTTATTTACCAGTGCCTGCTAAACGTGCTGAGCTGTTTGGCCCAAGCCATCTTGTGAGGAAATGATAAGGACAGCTTCCGGGGAGCAGACAGCACAACAGTTATCAGTTTAGGCATCGATCCGGACATTGAACAGTTTCACTGAGGTTCATCCATTTGACCTGACATCCAAACAATTGATCGATTTTTTTTACGTTACTGTCAGGGGAGATTTCGTTCCTGTAAAAAGATACTCGGGTGGCAAAACATTTATTTATTTACTTATTTATTTCTTCGTTTCCTCACCTCTGGTGACCTGGTTTGTTTAGAAGCAGGGAGGTTGTGTGTTCAGCGGCCCCAGGGCACTCACCTGCAGCCAGTGGTGCCCAGCAGAGTTCTGTTAAAGTATCTGAGTGGAGGGAGATACAGCGAATTCCATTTCCCCTGCAGGAGGAGAGACCGGGGTAGTAGCGGTGTGACGGGAGGTGGTGTCCGTGGTAATAGAGGAGAGAGTGTGCATATGCTTATCCGTGTGCCATGTGTGAGTGTGTGTGTGTTTGTGTGTGTGAGTGTGTTACTGTTTGTGTGCTGTATCTGTGTCATGGGTGGGTCGGTGTGGGTGTGGGTGGTGGTGTGTGCGTGTGCGTGTGCGTGTGCGTGTGCGTGTACGTGTGCGTGTGCGTGCGTGTGTGCGTGTGTGCATGTGCATGTGTGTGTGGACGTGCGTGTGTGTGTGCTTGCTTGTGCAATGACGTTGTGTGCCTTGTATGCTTTCTGGTGTGTATTTGTGAGTGTGTGTGTTTGTGAGACACAGACACTCATAAGTCCCAGGTCAAACGGAGTTATTGTGGCATCTTCTGCACAAAGGTATGAATGAAATATTGATCAAGCTGAGCTCTGGCATAGAAAATGGGTGTGCATGGGGGTGCTTAAAAAACTGTGAGCTAACAGGAGAAGGAAAGCAGAGACAGCATAGCTGGCAGAGGCTGCAACGATCTGATACGCCAGACTAAAGCCCGCTTCAGAGAACGATGGAACAGAACCAGAAAACACTTTAAAGAATGATTTCAGCTACGGATATCAGCTAAGCTACAGAGCAAGGCCGTCTGCGCTGACTCGATAATGGTCTCCCCATCTTCTACACATATCATTTGTGCGCAGTGAAAGCAGAGGTCATTGATCATCTTTCTATCGGCGGCGGATGAGCGAGGGTGTGTGTAGAGGAGTGCTGACTGAAAGGGCCTGGGTTTCTGCTCCAAGGTGAATTGCAAACAATGGAGGGGGAAACTGGAGGAGGCCCTCAAACGCAAAAAGAGAAAGCTAAGTGATGAATCAAGATGGCGTCGTCTACAGTGACTAATACTGTATGTGACATAAATAAATGTGAGAGAGCATGGCTAGGAGCACTGTAGAGTGAGTTATGTTAATTTATGCAGGGTTGTGGAATTAGCAATTTTTTCTTTTTTGTTTTCGTCAAAATTCACCATCAGTCATGATGTGTTAGCCTCATTTGAATGGTTAATTCGATTTTAAATTCATGACGACGATTACCAGGACATAGCCTAATGACCCCGCTCCTGCCACTGCCTGGCCTGTCAGCATGAACTCCTTTGAACTTACTCGAGCGTGTCACATAGTGAGCATGCACGCGTCAGATGCGGTTCAACAAAGAGCACGCCGAGGTGGAATATCTTTGCATTTCTTTCCCTTTTTTCTATGTGGAAAGGAGTGCATCAATATGCATTCATGTTTGTTGCAGTTCTCTTTTGTGCTGTCAGACTGAAAGAGGAACAGGTGTATCTCCTTTTTAAGTTTATCGTTTTGAGGCAAGATCTCATCTCGAGAAAAGGGAACATTTCCTTTATGGTAGCAAACAGGAGAACAGAGGGATTAATTGCACGGTAGGAAGACATCTATACAGTGACCAAAATAAAAACTTGTGCTTGGATAACAGCAGGGGTCCAGAGCCAGTTTTTGAGCTAGAGGTAAAATAATCACACAGGCTACGAGCAAGAGTGTAATCAGCTGAAGTGATGTAACAGGAGCAGTTTCTCATCCAGCCATGCTACTGAGCAAAATTACTAAATGAAGGGTTTCGTGTTGGTTATCATTTAGTAAATTAAGTTGTTCATTAGATAAGCTCTACTAGTCCACAATCTAATTTAATGTGGGGAGGAGGGTCCTCTTCCTGTAATGGAGGGGGATCCTAATGCAATTGATTGGTGTAAACCCCTTGCCAAGTGAAGATGAATGCCATGCAATAAAGTGGGACATCAATTAAGAGATATCTCACTGTACGGGAATGCTTTGATAAAGTGGCTGGGTGTTTACAATCAAGCAGGACAACGTGACCCTTTTAGTGAAGGATCGACACAAGATGAATTGCAAATTAAACAATACTTACTAGTTCAAAACACAATTAAAATGTAAAAGCGTACTTGCATATTCATGTTGAACCTCTTAACCATGTGAAATAAAAAAAAATTCAAAAATTAAAAATCATTGTCATTGGATGGCGAAGAAACAGTACTAGTCCGCCTGTATCTCACCTTGTGCATTATACAAAGCAGACTGCAACATGTCTTGTTGAATAAAGTCAGTCATGATGTTTTACAACTGGAGGACAAACATCCCTCAACAACTTAGTCTTTGGGGCCCTAGGAAAAAATGATTTATTTGACAGAGAGTCAGAGATCAAAGAAGCCAAGTCACTGGGGTACTCTGAGCTCTACCAGTAGCGGAGCACAGAGGAGGCCTCCACCAATCAACCCAAGCAGCAGGGCCCTTGCCCTATGCTTTAATTGGCCTCTCTGCGTACAGGCAAGCCAGGTACAACACTGACTGCCCGCTGAAGGCCATGGCAAATGGGGTTGATGTTCGTAGGCACACGTACAAACCCCGCAGGGTGTGTCCAGCAGTTGCTCCTCTTGCGCCCGCAGAAATGATGCATGATGGATGCCTGGATGCGTGAGCGTGTTTGCAAGAGAATATTATTATTTCAGCTATGGCCCATGCATGCGTTGTTGCTGATGTTGCTGGGGCCAAACAAGAAATGTTGACACACACGCACACGTACACGCACACACACACACACACACACACACACACACACACACACACACACACACACACAGGGTGATAAGTCTTCATTTGAATGATGCATGATGAGGCCAATAAAAGATGAAGATATGCAGTTGTCTGTATGAAACATGGATGTGATTCCGTGGTGTCATCTGGCTGCATGGAGATGTATGAATGGACATGGCTCAGGATGTGGCTATCTATTACTCACTGACTTGGTGAGGAGACAGGGGATCTGGTTAGTGCAGAGCTAATCTCCAGAGACATTGGGACGTTATTGTATTCCCCCTCATGAACCTCCCCTCACTTCACCCGCACCGCAGCCCCTTCCACTCCCCACCCCCACCCCCCACCCCCCACCCCCACACCCTCTAGTGCACTGAGATGGATAGGACTAGTTATCCCATTCCATGGCATTTCGCTTTGGGCACAATGACCTTTTCATCTGGTACAGTGACGCAGATAACCTATTGATCAACTCCTGACCAGCGTCTCTCAGAGGGGTCCTATTTCCACCTACCAATCAGTCTGAGAGAGATGAAGACACAGAGAGAGAGAGAGATCATTGATAGGTCTGATAGATAAGTGTTTTGAATTGAGTTCCGTGTCAGGGAGGATTACATTGACATATTGGAGGAAAGCAGCGTGGAGATGGGCACTGTCCTCCAGGCCAATCTGTGTTGTGGACCCAGACCCATGTAGGCACCTGTGATATTTACTGAGATTTTGAGACTGAATTTTGACAAACATTGAATAAAAATATGAGAGATGTTATCCTAAATGTAATACAAAGTCCAGTTTGTATGTGAAGCTCTCCTAACAGAAAAACGAGTCTACAATGGAAGATATCCACACCACAATAAACCCTGTGGAGTACGTGACCTGGAAACATCAGGGTAATAATCACCTATGCCATTAAAAATGCCATGTTTTGAAACAAACAACAAACAAATGCACGCCCCCACCCCTTCAGTATTTCCTCCTCCACAATGAAATGCATGTGTGCAGAAATAAATGCTGGTGTGCTGCCTTGGTCAGGACAAATGAGGGCTACAGTAGCGTTAGACAGGTGGTAGAATATAATTGACAGGCAAGTGCGGATTTCTCCTTGTCCTAATTGGTTGCATGTTGATGGTCAGCAAAGTTTTTCTTTCCTGAATGGAAAGCCCAGGGAGGTCACAGAGACTGAATATTTACTCATCTTTGCTTACGCATAGATTTAGGAGTGTGAGGAGAATTTCACCAAATATAAAACTACTCGCTCCCCGCCCCCCTGAAGTGTCTCCTCAGAGTCAGCCATTAAGAGGCTTGTTCTCATCAATTATGACTCTCGGAGTAAATAGAATTTAAATTCAGAAAAACAACGTTCAAAAACAAAACAAAATGTGTTCATCAACAGGCACCTGTCACAAAGCATTTATATTCCTTTTCTGCCCTCAGAGCCAGTAAAATTTGCACCTTATTACTCAAAAGCCAGATCGGGATGGGTAATTAATGATCTCTGCTCTCTCAAAGTTTTTTTTTTTTCCAAAGTCTCTCTTTGTGGCCACACTTGATAATTGAAAAGACTTGACTAGTGCAATACATTCTGTTATTGCCAACAGGGTTCCCTTAAAGGGATGGAAATAGATCTAACGATCTGTATCTTTAGGATGTCACTCAAACCTTTATTTAAACCGACTTGAAAGTATGCCATTCATATAGTGTTGGACAAGTATTAGCTATTTTAGACTCCTCAAGTGAATAGAATATGATCTGCTTTCAAAGCGCTGCATATTTAGTATGTCTCATCTACTTTGCCTATAATTGCAAGAGAGCTTTGTAAATTGAGACTAATTCAAATGTTTTCAAACAGCTAAGTGCATATACGGGATAAATGGGATAAGTCATTTTTAAAGGTAATGCAATCCACTGAAAGTGCTGCATGTCTTTTCCATTACTGCCCAGAACATGTCCATCCTCTCTTTGTCACTAAGCAATATATAATACACTCTGCCTGAACTGTTTGGTTCTTCCAGCTCGAAAGATTGAAGCAGGTTTATATATATATATATATATATATATATATATATATATATATATAAATATATATATATATCCTTGCTCTCTGCTCTCCTCCTGACAGAAATGTTGCATTCTCCTCGGCCCTCATTATATCCACTTGTGCTCTGGCTTGCTCGTCGAGTTCACATTTAGATTAGAGAGATGGTCATCTCCATTTCTGTCTTATCTTTTCCCCCTCCCTCTCTCCTGAAACAAGGCAGACTGCCAAACTATGTGATGCTTGTGAGATTACTGACAGCCAGGTATGGAAATCCTTGGCTGATTAGATGCCCTTCAGTTTTAAGATCTGCCTGGCCCACAAGTATTAAGTGAATTCTCATACAGTTGATAATGGTAGGACAGGCGCAGAGCACCCCGGATTCCTGCAGTTAAGGCCTCCACTGAGACTGTCTTACTCTCATCTGATTGTGGACATTAAGGAGTTTGTATGCCTTCCTCTATTCTGCGGGTGATGGGAAATGAGTCATAGCATTCTGTGCTAAATACAGTAAAGGATATGTGAAAGACTGCTGATAAGTCTTCGGGACTCAGATAATCTCTAATGCCACGGCTTCCTCGTTCACGCTTGGCCTGCTCATGATAATGACAGCAAATATTGATGTGTGGCAGTCAGTAGTATTCGTTCATCCACTGTGGAGTCTGTGGAAAAAGTCCATACATGGATTTATTCCCGCCTCCAAGCAAGGCTTTAATAGTCAATGATACCAGGTGACATGAGACAAGAAAACTAGACCCTTGAGAAAGTACGGGGATGGCAGAGAAGTGACAGAGTGCCTAAACGTCTAAATATAGGACCCCTGTCCTCTCACATATTTCATGCGAACAGCAAGAGAGTAGCAGCCGAAGAGAGAACTGACTCATCCGGTAGGAGTCTGTCTCGTCTTTTTTTTTTAACCCCCTTTTTCATTTCCTCTCAGGGGTTCAAAAGAGATGTGCGCTGTCTACATACACACACCCCCCCCCACCCTCCCCCACCCACCCGTGAGGTGCTTCGCTAAATGACTCATGGTTCCCTTTCCTCGCAATATCTACAGGCGTAAATCAGCCTCGGCAGGATTAAGCGGAATGTGAGCAAGATAAAATGGCTTTGGCAACTCGCTTCCCATACATCTTAATAGAATTCACATGGTGCCGCTGTTTAGTTCTATCTGGTGACCACCACACACACACACACACACACACGTTCACCATTAAGCACCGGAGACTGGAGGTCGATATCCACCCTACTGGGTCATGAGTTGGGCATAATCTTTCCAATCATACATGTCATTATTTTCTAGAACTTTCTGTCAGCACCTTCCACATTTCCTATCGAAAACAGCAAGAGATTATGGAATGACAGGACCTGAGTAATTGCAAATAGTCACATTCTCTGTATCAAGCCCAATCAATTTCCAAAGGACAAGGCACAAACAGATGAATAGTGGAGGACTGACAAACAGAAGGAGCCACACAATATATGGAAATGCTGACAATTCATTTGTGCGTCTTTGTTAGGATTTGAATTATAAATTAATCTTCGGGGTTGCTCTTTCAAAATCTTCACACAAAAAAGAAGCCCCCAGAATAGAACAGAAGCCCTTTCAAATAAGTAACGCTCCTGACGCTCGATAACTTCAGCATCGGAAGATGAAGGACAACATTGTGAAATTTTAAACACTGGATTTTGAAAGGTCACCCCATTGTGTGAAATTAGCCAAGAGGAAAAGGTCATAGAGATCATACTTTTTCCCTGGGTAAGCTCCAGCATAATAGAAGCCTTTCTCTTATTAATGTAGGTAATAACAGGAAATGCCAGTGCTTTGTTCTCCATGCTGTACAGGAACAGATGTAGGAGTTAGGCTTTTGTCCGAGAAGACTGACGCAAGTCTTTTTAGATGCAGTGTGCTAAGAATGCCAAAAGCAGATTTGAACAATGTTAGCGGTTTCTGACCTGGCTCCCTAGCAACCGAAAGTGATATTTGTGTTGCGAACAAATTGTTGAGAGGGGGTTCAAGTGCGCATATATCAAAGTGCATATGCACTCAAAATGCATTTTGTATGGCTTTGTGCATTTTGTATGGCATTATTCGAACTAATACTAACCTTGCAATGTAAAACAAAGTAGCTTCCTGCTTCAAGGCTGTGTTGCATATGGCTATGGCCTTGGGGCAGCATAGAATGGTCAGTGTGCACTATCAACTCCCATCAACTATGTGTTGTGTATGTAATGGCCATACAAAGGCATTGTATCAAAGTGTTCTGTTCCACCATTCACTTCCACTGTACACAAATCATGTCAAGTGACTGGCTGTGGTTAGTAACTAAAAGTGTATTTTCCCAGGTGGAAAGGATAACACAATCTTCTTGAACACAAGAAACAATGAGAAGACATTGCAAATCCTGCACTCTGGCATAAAAAAAAAAATGTCAGAGAGGAGAGATTGGCAGAGGCCTCCTTAACTGTGTCTACAGGGCTGGGGAGATTGGAGGGGTGCTCTGAGAGGGAGATGGATGAGGTGGACCAGCAGCTTTAAGGTATAGACTTCTCCATTGCTCTGCAGCAACACTGTCAGCTGCATCGCTTCCTCTCCGCCCCTCCTCAGTCAATTCTCCAGCTCCTGACTGCTGAACGCGCTCTTTCCCTCCACATAATTAAAGGTCCTCACTTCAATCTGCCGTTTACTGGGAGTAAATTCACTGGCTTACTTCAAGGACTCTGGCGGGGTGGTTGCCAAACAAGGATATATGTTTGGGTTGTCTTCCTCATAGAACTTACCCAACTCATCCTAAGCATTTATTCTGACTGGGAGTGCAACACCAACAACTGTTTATCCCCATTTTAGCTCTTTTTTTGTTGTCATTTTGGGGCTACCAGTTAGAATGCTGTGCTTGGCTTCATATTAGCATAAAGTCATAGAGTCTACTTACCATCCTTGTGGGCAAGAACACTGAAATGTGTGAAATGTGTAGTTTGGCAAGTGTGAACACACTGAAGCGGTGCCAAGAAATGGAGGTAATTTTATAATAAAAACAAAACAATGCTTTGACCTTACAGCACGGTTTAATATTTATTTTGTCCCTCCTAATTAGGTAACTGATGGTAGCTGGGTTCCCTTATAGTTTAATACATATAACACAAAACAAGTAGCTGTTCAATCCTTGTCAGGGAGTCACAACATGTTTTCCCCCATTTCTCCCAAATGAAAATTCTAAAAATCATCATTTTAGAAAATTCATGCCTGATTAGCCTGATGCTAGTGCAAAGTGGCACGTTCCAAAGATAACACTATGTACTTTTAATGAACCCATTGAGTCACATTTAGTGCTGGAGAAATTACGCAATAACTGAGTCATCAGTGAGACTCTTCATGGATGGAAGGTTACTTCCAGGTGCAGCGTTCCTTTAGACAGGTCTGTCACTGAAGCTACTATGCATTTTACTACTATTGTAGTTTTGTTTGATTTGTTTTTGCTTGCTGTTTGTTTTGATTTTGTATATATATTTGAAATAATTTGTGACCCTTGCTATGTGCAAATCCTGAGACATTAACACATTAAAACCTGGGCACTATAGCCCGAATATACCAATACAAAATCAAAAAGGAAGAATTATATGCAGTTTGAAAAATGTTAGGCTATTATCTTTGATGTTACAGGAGAATAATATTGACTTTCACTAAGTTGCAAGTCAGGAGCTATTTCAGCCTACTGGGCTGTGTCAGCAAATCACCCTTGAAAGTAGCCCATAATGACTTGGGTGTGCAATTGCCCACCTTCATGCCGAGCCAAAATCAACTATCATTGGTGTCTTGACACCTTAGTCCTTAGCCGTGCTCAGCAGTGACTGAATAATTACTTTGACTTCCTATCGTACGTGAAAGTCAGCTCATCAAGTACTCCTACCTAGCATGCAGTAATTGGAAGAGGTCATTATTTCTGTAAATGAGAATGAATGAGTGGCACAGCTTTCGCTCAGAAAAATGGAATTCGTCTCTCACCTATTTTTGGAGGGAGTTTTTTTTTCCTCCCTTCTTTTTTTCTGTGTCTCAGTGTCATTTTGTGGGCCCCTTAAGTTAAACATTTTATTTTGGGTTGCCTGCTAGGAGTAGAGGGGTTTCGTTGACGAGTGAACTAGGTCACCGCATTACACCACAGATGCGTGCTTCAGTTTCGTGGCCATTGAAATGGATGGGCCGTCATTAGGCACATAGGCACATTATGTGCACATGGGAGGGCACTCGCTGCCAAATCTCACTTTGCTTCCTTGACAGGAAGTTAGTGAATGAAGACCTCGACTGAACTTGCAGAGGCAAAAGAAGGTCAGAAACTGCCTGTGGACAGACCCTCTTTTTTGCATACAGAGACTGATGCATTTCCCTTATCGCTAATGCTTCTCGCATCTATTTTTTTTTTTATATATATATATATAATTTCGGAATGAAATATGAAAAAAATATAATTTCACTGCAGGGGCCGTGGGTATATGATGTACAGAGAAAGGAATGAAGACTGCCAATATGCGAAATGAGCTGGCCATCGTTATCTGACACATGTCACCACAGAGCAGAAAATAGCCCATCCGTCTTCACACATCACATGTACCCTTTGAAAGGACCATTAAGGCCATTTCCTAGGGAACACGGAAGGGAGCCTTCTTTTCTAGGTTGTGCACCAGAGCTGGAGAGAACAAAAGCGCAATAAGTGATATGTTGATTCTCCTGGCTGTCTAAAAGCTGGGTGGGTGCATGCAGGGGCAGAGAGAGAGAGAGAGAGAGAGAGAGAGAAAGAAAGAAAGAAAGAAAGAAAGAAAGAAAGAGAAAGACAGAGAGAGGGAGGGAGAGGAGGTGGATGAGAGGCAGACTGTTCAGTAAATCGGAGGCTTGGCTGATCACTGAACTTTAAGCGCACACACACACACAAACGTGCGCAAGCGCCGCACACACACACTTGGGGGCTTGTTTTCTACGTTGCCAGTGCCTCCTGGGAAACTACATGGCTTGAGGAGAGGCATGTAAGTGGAGTTGGCATAGCAGCGTTGCCCATGGCTTCCTAGGTGACTGGAGTTGGCTGGGCTCCCCATGGAGAGGAGTGTGGTTCTGCCTGTACTTAACTTCAAGCATTCTGCAGCTTTAAAAGGGTGGTGTGGCCTTTTAATGATGGGAAAAGAGCTTTGCAAATGGAAAAATCACAGATATTTCTTTTCTGTTTCACACACAAGCACACCTACATAATGGCACACATTACAGATGACACACACACACGCGCACACACACACACACACACACACACACACACACACACACACACACACACACACACACACACACACACACACACACACACACCCACACACATGATAACAGCTCCCAGCAAGACTTTGGCCGCAAGCAAAGAGAACAGAATGACGACACTTTTTCTGTGAAGAGAAGCAAAAGCCTAAGATGGCGGCCCTCGGTTTTTCTTTGCAGCTTGTCTCTGGTGCACTGCGCTCTGATGTTTGCAGACGTGTTCCACGTGCCATGTCTAAAGTCACGAGCGCCCAAACCCGCAGCGGTGATGGTGACAGTAACCAGTGCGGTGCTCCATGAGGCATACTGCAGTGTTTTTTTTTCACCCATTAGTGTTCATTGACCCTGATGGAATGATCCCAGTGCAACAGTGCAGGCATTTAGCTGTAAACGCACGGTGGCCAGCCCGCACTGCTGCCTGTTCTGCTTGTTATGGCGGGGGCTGAGAATCTACACAACCACTTTACACCGCAGCCTGGGATAATGATTTCCTGCGCCGCCACAGCCATTCGTATGTGCTGCGGGACACAAAGTCAAATGTGCCCAGTCTACTGGAAAAACAAATGAACACAATCTCTCTCCCCTCTCACTCACTCTCTCTCTCTCTCTCTCTCTCTCTCTCTCTCTCTCTCTCTCTCTCACTCTCTCTCTTTTTTCTTACCCACTATCTCTCTCTCCCTGACATTGTCTTGATTCCCTTTCTCCATCACTATCAGTCTTTTCAAAGGTCTTTCTTTTGGATGCTCGCTAACAAGGCACTGCCATTTGTCAGGACCCATTTAGAGGGACACGGTGGCCCTGACCGACAAGCTCTCCAGCCCAGGGCCCATCCACACAGCCTAGCCCCCATTTCCATGCAATCCCGCCACCGCCGCTGAGTACTTCAGAGATGATGGGGTTAACATGGCCTCCTTCTTTCCAACCAATGGCTTAAGTTGTTCAAGAGGAATTTGTTATAAAAGCCTCACATCCCCATCACAGAGCAGAGGCAGCAACCCTCCAAAGGATTTAGATTGCGGTTGCCAGGTTTCGCCCTCCAGGAGGGCTCAGCTTTCACTCCAGAGCATGCCAGGGCATGTTGTAATGGCGAGCCCCACTCCAGTGCGAAATTTTCTGATTCTCACCGTGATAAAAGCTGGTGGACACACACACATATATATACCCCCCATCCCCTTACACACAACAGCACTACCAGGATTATTTCCTGCTCTCATCCTATTTATCACTTTGTCCATCCATGGAAGTTTAAGGCATCTCTCTTCACTGGGCCTTCTTCTGTGTCTAGCATATGATCTCTGTTCTGCCATACTAGAAGAATAACCAAACACTAAAAGCAATCAGAGGATGATTAAAGTGGTCTGACGCAGCCACTAATGAAGATATATTCTATTATTTCATCGTCCTACCACAATTTGTGTTCATTACATGTAATATGTGTTGACATTTTTAAAATTCAGGCACTAGCAAAAGAGTTAGCGTTGAGTTGGGCCAACACGCTTCCCACCAATCTGTGTGCAAAAAATGCATAATGATTTTAGATAATGATCTCTGGGCCAACTCTCAACGCGCAGGCAGCAGGGACGAGCTCTGTCCAGTCTCCGGAGCCGGAGTGGATTATGCGGCATATGGGCTCAGGGCTAGCACATCGTCCGCTGTCTCTGTCTTTCAGTAAGCTGCCCTGACACGGGCTCTTTGACTGTGGCAGCGTGATAAACAAACGACAGGACAGTGAAACGTCTGAGTCAAGACTCTTTGGGAAGTGCACTTCCAAACACAGGCACCGCGAGGCACATTAGCACAGGTAAAACAGCTGCAGTGGCTGATCCAAGCGGACAACAGAGCCAGAAGATGTCGCCCATCTCTTCTAGGTGACAACACAAGATGAAGTCGAGAACAGTTAATGTGTTTTGATCAACGTTGTAAACTTTGATCATAAGATTTTTCGGTAACACTTTCTATGAAGCCTGCCTATAAGGGATTAATTATGTCTAATAAAGTAGCTACAAGTCATTCTAGCACTCATTATAACTATGTATAATGTCTTCACAATGACTTGTATCCACCTTTATGATACATTATGTCAGTTAATTATGAATGGTTATAAATTAAGACAGAATAATGCATTATAAATATCTGATCCTCAGTCTGTGTATCTGTCAAATGTCAGTATATGAAGACATATACATAGTTATAATGAGTGCTACAATGACTTATAGCTACTTTATAAGATATTATGAATGCCCTTATAATGCCCGTATTAAAAAAATATATATACAATATGGACATTGGCATTCATTCATCACGTGCTGTAGAGCCATTTCCAAACAGAAATAAACAGCTCTGGAGCTCTGGAGCTCTCTCAGCTATATTGTCTAAGGTATGATGGTATGAGACAGGTATGATGTGTCGGTTAACGAAAGAGGAGAATAAAATTTTGCCTGGGCAACCTCTTAACGCATCACTGCCACTGTTATCAACACACCTTCACAGGGGGTTAGGCATCAAGCTATGACCTTCATCACTGTTAATTAACTATCTCACCAAACACGTCTGCCTCTTTTGTCCAGGCTCTTTTTAACATCTCCATGTTGTCATTGTGAGTTATTGTTTGCCTGACATAGTCCTGCAGTAGTCTTCTTCCCACCATTTTAAGACACCATTTGAAGTGCACTTGTTATGTAAATGAGAAAGTACAGAAGTAATTGGTTGCAAAATAACATTGGCAAGACCAACAAACAAAAGCTGTCAGTCAGATGCAACAATCCCAGTGGATTTCCTTTTCTTGTGAATGTCACACAGCTTTCTCAAATGAATCACTGGGTGATTAATTTTTGCTCTGTGTTCTCAGCATTCCATAATTATTTTTCTTAACAGCCCCGTATTTTATTTTTGAAAATCACATTTCATGTGTGGACTTGTTGGGGGGGTGAAATCACTACAATCGAGAATTTGAGAGTCCTGTGAGAAAAACAATACTGGGGCTTTCTTACACTGGCCTGTAAATGATCTTCATTAGTTCTCCTCAATCTAAAATATAAGACTGTGACTCCAGTTATGAAAAGTGTATGACGACAGGCCATGGTGACCTTCATCCTAACCTCTGTTAGTAAACCTGTTAGTAAAAAGAGAGTTTAATCAATACGTTTAACTATAGGAATTTCACTTGCATTGCTCTAGTTTGTGTGTCTTCCATGGAAAAATAAACGTTCTTCAGATTTGATAAGGAGAATAATTTGTATTCACTTTGCACTCATTCTTTTGCATGCTCATGTTTCATTTGGCAATTTATCTTTTATTGTATATTGTATATATCATAATAGAGCATTTTTTCTTGGCACACTCAAAGTAACTTCCAAAAGTCAAAAGCTGTCACCATTTTAAAAATAAATGTCTTGTTCAAAGACAACACAAGCAATATCATAGGATAATGTGTGATGTCACACTAAATTTAAGCCCAGCTGTGATTATGAACCATGCTGATACAGCATAGCATCTCTATCTCTCTCTCTGGTGATGTTGCTTTAATATCATGACGCTACCTTCATGGTATCGTCATGCACTAAAAACAGGGTTGGGCTAATGCATGTAGAACAGTTTTGACTTCTTAAGCCATTTGAACTCTGAAAGTCCAGCTCGTATTATAACTCCTGACATCATACTTTGTCGCTCGTTGCACTGGTGGTGCTCACTTGTACTATGTTCTCAAAAGGCCATTTAATACCACGTTTTTGGATTTCATTTTCGTGTCACTTTGACATAGGATGTGGAGTTAGTGATGCCCAACCGGAATGTTCTGAATAGGAAGTGAAATTCATACAAACCTTGTGCATTTCTAATCAGGCACCTCAAGGAACCCTTTACATGAAGTGAGAGGAGTAGTTCTGTGAGCAAGGGCTGATGTAAATAACATGTCCATCGGTTCCTTTACTGACGACATAAAATGAAGTTTGGTTTAAGTAGATACTGGAGCCCTCATGCCATGAGATACAGTAGAACTGCCAGAATGAGGATTGTTAACAGATGAAAATGAGTACAAGTAAAATAAAGTTAGAATAAAATTAAGATAAACCCCAACAAGCATCCCTGAGAGCAGCTCAAGTTCATATGTAGAATGAAAAGGGCTTTTGCAATGCTTTTTACGCTGTAAACCATAAGAAAGGCCATTGAGCAGTTGTTGATATTGATCTGTATTGCAAAAATGCCACCTCCAATAACCTCATTCCCACCCTGCAGGAAGACCAGAGCAGAGGTTAACCTTCTTGTTGTAAGTTGCCTAGCCCCCGTTTGGTTCCTGCTTAAATCAGTAAGACCTTGATGGAAAGGGTTCAAAGGTCAAAGTTTTTTCTTCGGGAGTAATCTTTTAGATCAGTTTTACCGAGTGCTGGGGGAGTGCAGGACTAATGGACCTCTAACTGTTTCGCCTTAGATACATCGACTGCCTCTGGACCCTCAAGCCCTTTCCTTTGTGTCTGTCCCATCTGTCTGTGCTCATTAGGACGTGTGCATATTGGCCTGAGCAATCACCCGTTGCCTGCCAGCTCCTATTAAAAAAGATCCATACCCTGACCAAGCCAGCCAATCAACCCTCATCCACTGCTCCATCCCCTCACCTTCTCACATAAACATGCTGGGTACATGTGCCCAAGCAATTACATAGAGAGGCAATCATCTCAAACAGGGAGAATACATGTATTGACACTCAAATTAGGAAGCACAAACAATGGGGGAGCATAAACTCAAATACAAAGAGATAGCCAGGGGTATCTGTGTCAGGTTGAAGGTCTCTCTGCTGATGAGACCTAGTGGATCAGCGTTTCATTGTTTTCGTCTTACATTCCAAATCGGGACGGACAAGGTGGGAAGAAAGGGGAGTGGGGAGTGGGGACTCCGCTGTTTCACCGAAGGTCAGGCATAGTGGGAAGAAAAACGTCAGTCGATGAAAGTTAAAAGCCTAGTTCATGCCTGAAAAGCATGCTGTTATGTTTCTGAGAATGGTATTTGAGCATAAGGCCGAATTTGAGCACAAGGCCGGATCTAGATGTGGGAAGGGGTGGGCAATGCCCAGCCAAATTGGTCAACAAGTCAGTATTTTAAGGGCTCACTATCACAATCTTAGCCTCTTCCTTATGCAAATCATTTTGAATTATTTTAAGTGCAACTGTGAGTACAGTGGTATTATGTTAGAATAGACATATCAGCCGTACATTAAAACTAGGAAAAAAGCTCAACATCGTAGTATAGACCACTGTATGGAAAGTTACCTTCCCCAAATGTCTAATTGCACCCCCCCAATCTGAGCTGTCTAGATCTGGGCCTGTTTGAGCAAAGCTAAAAGCGTTTTGTATACAGTAATGCAGAAGGTGGATAAAAAGGTGGTGGGTCTTTTGTACTGTGGAATATGGAATAAAAACACTATGTGACTGTTAACTCAAAATTAATGAGTATACTGAGTCTGTAATAATGACTGAACAATTTCCATCACTTTCGCAAATGACAAGCAATGTAGTATTCCTCTATTGAATGAGCAATTTCAGTGGGTGTGGTGAAAGCAGCAGAAAGAAGTTGTCAAGGTGACAACAGATAATTTACAGAGAAATTGAAATGTAGCTGCAGCAAGAAAAACCCCAGGCCCCCAGATACAGCAGGGCTTCTGTCACACTCACACAGCTACGATTCAGTGAACTGAATGGTCCGTGATCAAAGGAAACAAGCTTTATTAATTACAGCACAGGCACAGGCTCACCTTCAGGGAGTTAAAGGTTAACGGTACCTTATTCGTCTGGTCTAGGGGGCATATTTGCTTTTGAACTCTTGCGGCGCATCGTTGATCTGTGTGCTGGATTCATGAGCGAGTATTATAAAAGCCTGAAGAGCAAGGAAGATCAGCTAAGCTTTTCTTCATGAACAGCATTTAGGTGATCTAATATTCAGCTGTGTGATCTTTCACAGTTGGTAATCTAAATTTATGGAGGTGGACAGTTACTGTAGAACCCAGGACATACTGTAGCTAGTCAGTATCGAGACTTCGAATTCCTGAAAACAGAGAGTAATCTTTAAAGAGTTGACTTATTCTGTACGCAAAGACACAAATGTAACCTGAACTGAAAGCAATGTTTTGGGAAAATGGGATCAAATATGTAGAATCTATTAATAAAGACCAGTGTGAAATATTTAAATATCCTAGCCAGTGGTGGCTCTCACTCTGATAATTCCATGGCATTAATTTGGTAAGTAAACTCAGATAATTACCCAAAACCAGGCACCAGGGACATCTAAAACCTAACATTTTCAGTATTGAAGAAATAAATGAACTATGAAATTACCGTGAAGCACTGTATTTGATATAACAGCTGGATGCCAATCAGCTAAAATATCTACTTTTGTCGTTATATTGTTTTATTTCATCTTTCAGTATTATTACTGAGGTGGTCCTTCTTTAATCAGGACAAAATTGATTTTGAAAAGTCTTTCTAATGAATATGAAATTCTGAACAGTCAGTGTGCTTCAAAATGTTTTAATTATACAGTACCTATAGTAACTAATGGTAGGTTTATCCTTGCTCCTTCTGCCAAGGATTTTTTATATTCCATATTTTCAAAGGTTGGTCCAAACATTAACATTGAGAATATTTCATATACATGTATGGATGGATATTTGCACAGGGACCATGCACTCTCTGCAAATTACCAATTTGCCTAGACACCGGCAACAACCTCCTTGAACTCTTCCAGAAAGTCCTACCGGGCGTTGCTGGGGATGAGGTGCCCCGGCTCATAAAGAGCCACTGGAATATGCAGATGGGGTTTTACGGTGCAGCATTAATCTAATAAGCAGCCTTAGTGATTATCTGGGGTGTGAATTTTTCAAAGTGATGTACAAGTGATTGCACCCTGTGGAAAACAGCAATGTGTTTTTTAAGAGATAGAACAGCTGGACAGTCGAGCAATAACAGATCATTGATCCCTGGGTAAAGTCGTTTTTTTTTTTGGTTGAAGTAGTTTTCTATGTGTGATGACACAGCTGGGATGCACAAACTAACTCAGTTTCCTCCAGCTTTTAATGCTACAACCGCATTATCGAGCACATGGCAAAGAGACAATGTATGTAGTGATGAGGGGTAATTCTCTGTATTTTTATGTTTTCCAGTCTAGTCTCTACATGCAGTGCATTTTCACTTTAACATGTCTTCTAGCTATCTCTCAGCTAATGTCTCATGAGATCAGATGGACTACATATTGCTGATTTCAGCTACCATGCTTATTAGGCTGCAGTGATAGACAAAGTCCTCTCACTCACTTTTTCAGACACACACACACACACACCTTTTTGCATGTCCAAAGACAAGAATCTGTTGTCAGTGCACCAATCTAGTGAAATCCTTTTCATTCCATAATAATGTTGTAGCCAAATCCCTTGCCATTTTTGTGCATTTAATTACTGACGTGTGTATACTTGTTTTGCATGCCGTGCATGCCTTCTATGGTTTAATGCCAAATATCTGGCAAATCCCAGGCATTTAATTAGGGTTGTCTGAAATGACTCCTCAAATATCCACATAGCTCAGGTAGCCAGATCAGGATGTCTGACCTTATTAAAAGTTTATTTTAAAACCTGCTCCTGTGCTCTACTTTGCTCTATTCAATGGACAAAAGCCTTTACATTTTTAATCCTGCAAACATGTGTTTCATCAAAACAGTAATGATGCAAGAGTTGCATGATGCAGTACATTCTTTTCATTCCATGACCCCATTCCCTTATTTCTCCATTAAATAAGATTAAACGCCCTCAAGCCATTCTCTCCCTTGGTGGTTATTTTCAGTGAATGGGATTAAGGGGAACGAGGGGGATCGAGGTGAGGATGACACACAAGGAAGGCTACACATTCAGGAGATATTAGTCTGCTGCATTTATTATCTTTCTGTCTGTCGGTAGCATCACAGATACCATAAGACTGGGCCAGATCGGTTTCAGAGTAAGCTAGCCGTGACGAAGGCTCCTGTCCTTTTACTAAGTCCCCTTTCAACAAAATGCTGACTGAAAAACGATGAAAAGTTTATTTTTCTTGACTACAAAACTCCTTCTACTATTGTTATAAGAAAGCTACAAGCACACAGCAGCAATCCAGAACTTTAGCAAATACAGCTGGTGGTTTGCTGAGTTGCGGGAACGTAGCATGAAAATACCTGAGTTCAGAGAGACGTGCGCTCTCGTGGTGATGATGAGAGTACACCTGCTCTCCCACACACACTGTCAGGCACTGTGAGAGCCTACAGCTGTAGGTTAGGTGCAGCATCACCCCACAACACCTATATAATGGATGTCTTCATGTTGTAGTGGTACGCATAGCTGATACTTCTTCTGGTCTCGAGAATAAGATGGGTTGTAGCCAGTCGACCTCTGGAAATGTAGCCAATTAGCGTCTTGAAACTGCTTGGACAGCTATCCTTGCTCCTAACTGTCATTGCTGGTCTCATTACAGATTTCTGATGACAGGAGGACACAGTGCAAATAATAGAAAAGTCCAAATCAATGTTTATGTCAGTAAGTGGGAACACTTGCTACATATGACATCAAGCAAGTTTTTTTGTCTTGACAAGCTAAGAAAAACCTCAAATCTACTACCTTACTTAAAACTACTAAATGCCCCCTCAATGGTCCATCTTCAGTACAGGCGTACTTGTTCTGTATTACTTGTGAAGTATCATGGTAATAAGTGGGAAGGATCATCTCAAATCATGGTAACATCTTGTTAACAACCCACAATGACTTATCATTTCGTTGAGTTGAGTTGTTCCTAAACAATAATCCACCATATTACTCGTTGTTCCCAGTTTCTTCCCTTATCCTAACCTGGGTACGTAATCCTGGGGGGGGGGGGGATATCTCCAACCCCCAACCCCCAACCCCTTCCATTACCCTAAGACCCCCCCCCCCCCCCCCAGAGAGTTTTCCCCGCCTCTGTCGTACTCTAGGGGGTTCGGGCTCTGGGCTCTGTAAAGTGCATTGAGACCATTTCAATTGTTATTGGTGCTGTATAAATTGTTATTTGGTGCTATATAAATGAAATTGAATTGCATTGAATTGAAGATGCAATGCACCACACATGAGAGACAAATGACTGATGCACAGCTACCTCCGCATGGTATATTAGGAGGCATTAACGGTTCCTTTCGCCTGCCAAATGGATGCCTTGCCAGATGGCACACCTGCTTTTACTCACAGAGGACAAACTGCAATACAAACCACCAACTTTCAGAGCAGCACACCTGTTTGAAGACCAGCTACTCTATCCCAATTCTGAGGGGACTTCACAGTGGCCATCTTTGTGCTCCAGTAGCGGCCGCCCAGATGATGAGGATGTGATCATTTAGACATATTTGCTAACCTACGTAGCATTACTGAGTCGCCAGTGGCGGAGATTTAGCAGTTGTGACATGGCATCCCATCTGGAGATAATCAAGCGGCTCTTCAAGACTTTTCTTTTTTGTTGTTGTTTTGCTTAAAACACACACATGCAGTGTGAGGAATAAGGACACTCTTGTTTCCCCTTTGTCATTCAGCTATTCCAGACTGGATTCCAGGGTCGTTTCCCTTTTTTTTCTCCCAGCTTCCCTCCTGTGTTAGGAGGGTAAATATAAAGGCATCTGAATAATGCAAGATGAACATTAAATGTCAGGGCTAAAATTCAACATTTCCGCCATTGTCTCCCTGGCATTTTCCAATACATCTTTTAGCATTTTATAATTAGGTCTAACCTCAGGAGGGGTGGAGCTGCAGTACGGCAGCGTGTGGATATCTCAGTGTAGGATGAGAACTTGGGTTCATTTGAAAGGCAAATTTTGTGCAAGGTGGAGAGTAGGGAAGTGGTGGGGGGGGGGGGGGGGGGATAAGCTGAGCTATTTCATTTTTCTTCTCTGCTCTGCTCTCGTTCAGCATTGGACAATGTCAAATATGGTAAGCAGCCTTGAATTGGTACTTGCTATGTAACTCTTGAAGGTCACCCGATTCCATTTGTTCCAGCGTTGACATGTGATAGTATTAGCATTAATATCTTTTATCTCCTGCTCAGCATGGTGGACTTCCTATCACTGCTAGGAGCTGAGATGGATGAGTGCAGCTTGTGGAGGAGAGGTCCACAGAAAGGTCATGTGGGGGAGATTCGGGGGGGGGGGGGGAATGTCATGATCTCTACTGAAAAAGACTGCGTGTGCATGTTTGCACAAATTCCTCTATTTTTCCCACTCAAGATAGGTACAGCTGCGTATGTCAGAGATAGCAACGTGATAGCGGGAGAGATCCAGGTCTACAGGTCACGTGACAGAGGCAACAACTGTATATAGAGCAGTAGCCTACATGTTGTTGCATGTTATATGTCATCCTCCACTACAGACTGCATGTCACGCATTTGTGGCACAGTGGTTGGGGAGACTTTCATTTGCACCTTGTTGTCCTGTAATAGCTACAGGCTGTTTCTCAGGATACAAACTATGTTGCCCTTTACTCAGCTGTGGTGTGACAAATAGCATGATGTTTCATCCTCCCTGGGAATGAGTTTCAGGACTCCACCAGTGATGCAAGCAGTGATGAATGTGATTCATGTGGGTCATCACTTTACAATTTACAACTCATTGCCACCTATAAATTGCCATTAAAAGATGGAAAAAGTTGACTAAGCCTACCATTGGAATTCCAAAACAAATTTTACATCTCTTTGTCCCTCTTTTACTCTTTCTCTCTCTCTCTCTCTCTCTCTCTCTTTCTCTCTCTCTCTCTCTTTCCTGTAATTATGTTTTGGAAACAAATGTAGATGTGCATTTTGTCTGATGATGAAAAGAATAAAAATACTGATGCATGTAAGAAACATCACAGACAAAGGGCTTCAGAAAAAAATATCAGAAGTGAGAGAATGTAACAGAAAGACTTGGAAATGTTGTTTCCAAGAGGACAGTCTGGGACAATATAATTGTTTCAGCATCATGTCTCCGATTGTGGCAGCCTGAAGGAGCTGCTAGATGACCTGACGAGCTCAGCCTGAATGCTGGAATCCAAGGACAGACCATATTGGTGCATTATATTTAATTACTTTCTCAATTTTTTTTTCACTACGGGGAACCTCTGTGCAAGTAGTCCTAAACATTTTTGCAATAGTCTATTGCTATGCAAAACGTGAACAGCAGCTAGATGGCTTCATGCATCATTTAGTATCCGAACATGCATCTGCCCCCTGTGAAATCAATTCTCATTGTGAATTTGGAGAAGATTAGAAAACAATGTCTGGGAATATTGATGGTCCCAACCCTCTTGTATAATATGTCCCTTTGTATATGCATCAGTATTCTGTGTTTGATTGTGCATTTCTGATACTCTGATACAACTCATTAATATGAAGTCCCCAAAGAACCAATTTTTTGATGATTTATTCTTGGTCTTATTTTCTGCCCGCTGTGGATTAAATAATTGAATATGTGTCTTGCATCCCAAACTGTTGCAGAAATCGTTATGATAGCCCTGACCGCAGATAGCTGTCAGCCATCCTGGGCTTAGGCTCGGATTGTCCAAACCAAGCAGGCACGGCTTGACTAACTCACGTCCAATTCCCAAGAGAACACAAGATGTACCTCTGGTCATCTGAAATAGGAGGCAAAATTTAACACGCTGATGTCTGCATTCTTCAAAATTTTTTGTTTAAAACATTAATGTTACTTTTGTGTTTATAAGTGTATATTATGCTTATACCCATGATTGTATATGTGTATATTATGCTTATACCCATGATTGTATATGTGTATATTATACATACACCCATGATTTCAGTTCAAATGCGGCAGCAGCATAACATCCCCTTTGGGTGGCATTACAGCCTGTCCTTGACACGGCCCTCTGCTTCTCTTCCTGTCGTAGGTCAGAGGGCAGTAGCAGAAGAATGCTGGTCCCGGGTGCCCAGGGGCAGGATGTCGTTGCGTTGGCAGAGAGCTGCGGTCGTTAGATGGTTCCTCTTGATGCTCTTATGGCAGTGGGCGTCCCTGGGCCCCCTCAGCTGGGTGCTGGCCCTGGCTGAGCCCAACCCCTCGCCCTTCTCCTCTGTGTCCGGCCGCACCAGCGGCCAGCTGGACTGGCTGCTCTCCGACAAAGGGCCCTTTCACCGCTGCCCTGAGTACACAGAGTTCAAGGAGCGATTCCAGCAAGGCTTCACCACCCGCTACAAAATATATAGGTAGGTGCTCTCTCTGTGTGTGTGTGTGCGTGCGTGCGTGCGTGCGTGCGTGCGTGCGTGCGTGCGTGCGTGCGTGCGTGCGTGCGTGCGTGCGTGCGTGCGTGCGTGCGTGCGTGCGTGCGTGCCTGCGTGCGTGCGTGCGTGCGTGCGTGCGTGCGTGCGTGCGTGCGTGTGTTGCTGGACCTGGATAACAGGCAACGACAGGAAAGGAGCAGGACTGATGGCTTATTATCATTTACAGACACTTGAGTAATAGTAAGTACTGGGGAAATTGCAGGACGATCCAGTTCTGTCCCCTGGCAGACAGCTCTCGCAGCGAAAAAAATCACAAAAATGACTACATTTTGAAACCCAACATTATGATTTAATATCAGTTTTCTAGTCATCTTGGCCAGATTGCTGCAACAACATTATCATGTGAATAAACAATGCTGGAGAGGGGGCAGACGCAGCTTTCATGACATAAGTGTGTGTGTGTGTGTGTGTGTGTGTGTGTGTGTGTGTGTGTGTGTGTGTGTGTGTGTGTGTGTGTGTGTGTGTGTGTGTGTGTGTGTGTGTGTGTGTGTGTGTGTGTGTGTGTGTGTGTGTGTGTGTGTGTGTGTGTGTGTGCGTGTGTGTGTGTGTGCTGCAGAGAGGGCAGACGCAGCTTTCATGACATAAGTGGGACAGAAATCAACAGTGCGTCCCACTCATGTTTGGTGGCAGAGTGTGTGATGACTAAGACAACACACACACACACTCACACACACTCACACACATAGACACACACACACACATAGACACACACACACACACACACACACACACACACACACATAGACACACACACACACACACACACACACACACACACACACATAGACACACACACTCACACACACACACACACACACACACACACACACACACACAGAGTTATGGATGCTTTTCACTGCTTTTTGCTAAAAACATGATTTTGTCATTTCTTATTTACTTAGCTCAGCTGGTTTATGTGCTAATCTTTCTTGAGAAATGTATAATATCACCAAAGAAAGTGCAATAGAGGCCCTGCTAGTAAAGGTATGTAAGCTTATTTTGAAGATGTCATCAACCAAAAAGGTCAGTCTAGGCTTTCAGTCTGCAAGATTAAATCTCATACATGAATGTTTGCACAAAGTCTCCCTTAAATTGACTGTGTAAACACATCTCTATTTATCACTTAGAAATATTGAGTCATGCTGCCGGGAAGGTACATTTGTGGGGGGAAAAATTCCTCCACGCCATTTAATAATTAATTTGGCCATTTTCAATATGGAAAACAACTTAATATTGTTCTGTTTCCACAAACAAATCAGAAAATTGATCCAACTAATTACTGCAAAAAACATGTCAGCCAGTTAAAAAGGACAATGTGTTGTTTTACGGCGGACTGAATTCTCTCTGTGGGTCGAGCTTGGCCTTTTTGCCCGCTTCCTCTACCCCCTGCTTGTATGAGGCTGACATCGGCCAACAACCACCACATGCCAAATCCAAAGCCCAGCACGACCAGAGCAGCTGGACAGAACAAAAGGCCTGCAGCACTGTGATGGACTGTAGGGGAGAGTGAATGCACCTCCAGCGCTGTTTCAAAGGTTGCCTTCTAGGGTGGTGCTTATGTGTGTCTGTGTGTGAGTATATCTGGACGCGTATGTGGGGGTATGTGTGGGTGGGTGCGTATCAGTTTGTGCGTGTGTGTCTGTGTGTGTGTGTATGTGTGTGTGTGTGTGTGTGTGTGTGTGTGTGTTTGGGTGTGTGTGTGTGTGTGTGTGTGTGTGTGTGTGTGTGTGTGTGTGTGTGTGTGTGTGTGTGTGTGTGTGTGTGTGTGAAGATATAAAAGACGTTAAAAAAGCAGGTGTGAGAAGGTGTCCGTGTCGATGTACCTGCAGACATTGTTTTGCAGTGATGATATATTCCTTCAGCTTCACTGATCTCAGACTAAATGAAATAAGGGCACCCTCCGTCCTGCCAACAGTGTTTTCTGCAGAAAAAGACCTTTTGATATGTTAACTGATCTTTTTTTACCAAATGGATTTTCTGCAAGGAAGCTGTTTCTGTGCTCTGGGCCTGGTGGGGTGTCCAAGTCTCCACGTCATGGGGTGGAGGGACACCAGCTGAGCGCATTCTGAGGGAGGATGTGTTTTCACCGCTTCCCTGGTCACAGATCCTCCCTGGGGGGGGGGGGGGGGGGTTACACTGGAGCACACGTATTGCTGCCAGATTACATTCAATGGTCCTTACTAAGACTGGTGGTGGGGGATTTTTGTCTTTTTTTATGGAGGCGTAATGTTTTGACAATCTGGTTTCTTTGCCCAGCCAAAGTGACAAGCAAACAGTTTGATTGGTAAACTGAAATAAGGCTTAGTCACTCCAGCCTAATCCATCTGGAAGGTGCATGAAATGACTGAATGCCAACATGTTTGTTTGTTATGAGATTGTTGTTGAGAAATAATGAGGACACTGCGACTGTGCGACAGTTGTGGTTTTTGGGTCTGTTTGCTTGTAAGTCTGTTTGCTCTTTTGACGTTGTCCTGTGAAACATGCATGGCCCTTTTGAAGATTAATTAAGTTTTTGTTTTTTAGTTTGAGTGGAACACAAGAAAAGCTAGAGACAAAATGTCCCCCAAAAAATTAAAACCTAAGCACCCTTTATTAATAATTCACGTGCTGCAACACTTTAAAAGCCTGGCCGCCAGAGAGGAAAGGGATGTTTACAGTCGGCTGAGAGGAAAATACTTATGACGCAACATCTCTCTGGAGAGGCTTTGGGAAGACGGATGGCCTCCCCAGTGTGGCATTACTTGGGGCTCAGTGTGCCCTTGGTATCGGGCAAGATGGAGACGATGACGACCAACTGGGACCCAGCGGATTACGCCCCCATCCTCCAGGGTCCTGTAGCCTAGTAACGGCTGTGTACCACAGGCAATCAGTAGCGTGGGCAAGAAAATAAGTCAGCAAAACAGTCATGTATGGAGACATCGCCATCTGTGATGGACTGCCTGCAAATGTAAATGGATGTTTAGAAATAGAAGGGCTCTGAGAAGATGAGAGTGCTGTGATAAATGGGGTTTTTGTGTTAGATAGGAGATGCTGAGCCACATTTGCAGAGAAAATATCTGGCAACATCGGGGTCCAGGTCTCGAAATCTGATTTGCGAGGGGGGTGTCGTTGGAGGAGGAGGGCATTTGGCGAGGGCCTCGAAGTGCAGAGCTTTTGTGTTTGGTTGACTTGATGTAATTTAGCACTTCAATCACCCACTATAAAATGTCTCTGAATACCTCACTTGAGCTTTCACTGACGGGAATCAAATTTCATATCCTGTATTGATGTCTGCCTTTGAAAGTTGGGCCTGGGTTTTGCTGACTGGTTCTTTTTTCCATGTTGTGTGGCTCAACTTTATTTTGCTGAAAACATGATTTTGTCATTTCTTATTTACTTAGCTCAGCTGGTTTATGATCTAATCTCTCTTGAAAAATATAATATCACTAAATAAAGTACAATAGAGGTAGTTAAGGTATGTAAGCTTATTTTGAAAAAAGGTCAGTCTAAGCTTTCAGTCTGTAAGATTAAATCTTATACATGAAAGTATGCACCAAAGCCTCCCTTAAATTGACTGTGTAAACACATCTCTATTTATTTCTCATTTTCATAAATTGTGATTTTATTGTAGAAAGTTTTCTATTGGGATTTAAACCTTAATTGATGTTCAAGATGGGTTACAGATACCAACAAAATGAAAGCCAACATAAATAAATAGAGAGACTATGGTTTGGACCTTTCGGATTTAACCTCAGGTGTCTGTTGGGCTGGTGGTATTTCTTTGTTTGAGATCAGATTCAGATATGTTAGATAACTGATGCATGAACGACTAGTGCATTGGTATGTTTTCATGTTACTTTTCACGTATGTATGGTTCCCATATTAAGACTTGATCAGAGCAGCTGATTATTATTAATACATTGCATTTAGGATTTATGCATCTCCCCAATGTGAATTTTTTCTTGTTCAGCTGTTTATTTGATTTGTTTTGGAACACTACTACGTCAAATATATATGCAC
This sequence comes from Clupea harengus, assembly GCF_900700415.2. Lineage (NCBI taxonomy): Eukaryota > Metazoa > Chordata > Actinopteri > Clupeiformes > Clupeidae > Clupea > Clupea harengus. The sequence goes on from NC_045176.1 coordinate 13,864,373, forward strand.
TTCTGATTTCCGCACTGGTCGTAGGCCCCAAGATGCCAAAAGTGGAAATCTAATTATAGCATTCAGCACTGTGACTCTCTGTGTGCAATTAACAAGATTCGCTCTAATTCCAGAGAAGGATAAGGGTCTTAGCTATTCAACTCTGAAAGAAAAAAAAAACACCCAGAGCCATCGGTGCACACCACAATACATTATCCCATTTGGAGGAAATGTTCCAATTACAAGGGGGGATGAGATGCTTTTAAAAATGCCTCACATTCCGCGTTGCTTGACATTTTTTTAAAGATTCATGGATGCAGTCTACCTCCCTCCTTCTCCCACCTTGAGAGGAAATGTTTAAGTGTCTCAAATTAGGCAGAGGAAAATGTCGTGAGGCACACATATTCTGCTGAGCACAAACAGTCTGGTGGAATGCACCGCCAGCAAAAGCACCACTGGGGAAAGGGATCGCCACTAATTGCCTTTCTTTTTACCCCTTTTTCTCCCCTATGAACCAAACTGCATGAAATGAGTCTTCGTATGTGTGGGATAGTGCTGTATTAATAATGACTTAGCACCTTCGACATTTACAGAGCCACATTAATACAGTTTGTGACATTCCTGCCTGTGACAAGCGTTATTTATGGCACCGGAAAACAGGGAAAGATCTTTTCTTCTAAAGCTGCTTCTATTACTGTTCGGAATGTGCCATCCATATCTCACTGATGTGCTGGGTAAATCATGCATTGAGCTAGGTTTGGCTAGAGTGGAAGCCAGTTAGGGCTAGCTGGGTTCCATGGGGTGACTCAGAATGTGCCGTTACATCCTGTTTCCTCCACTCTATTGTGCCGTGAAGAGCAAACAGTGTTTCAGGGCAGCTGCTGCTCATGTTACATCCAGAAGCTCCACTATTTCACAATTCAAGAAATAAATGTATCATGATGTGTGAAATTGACTGGTGTGGGCCAAAAAGTACCATAGCAAAACTGGCCTGCTAGCCCTGCGTGACAGTACTTCCCCACATTATGTGACATGTTGGGTAAATTAACGATAGTTCAGCTCTGACTGTGAGTCAGTGAGCCATGAAACTGCTGAGGCACCCATGTTAGCCAGGTGTGGGGAAGAGGAGGCTACGGTGTCTTATCCACGTGATGATATGGCAGACCGGTGGAGGTTTGGATGAAAAGGCCCCACAACCCCACAGAGCTGCAGGTGTGATCAGCTTGTGTTTAAAGGCCTTTAATTAAGTCCATCTATCATCATTAGCAAATGCATGGACAGCCAGGGCTTTCGCTAATTAACTCTTAGAGAACAGCACAGAAGGTTGTAGAGGCCCAGAAGACAATCCTTTACATACAGACATTAAGAGAAAGCACATCCGTGTTTACTCAGAATGCCCTCATGAAATGCCCACATGGTGTAGCGTGTGTGCCCTAATTGGCTTACATTTAGCAAGACTCACACACACACACACACACACTTAAGTGTGTGAAGGGCAAAAGTTTAAAGTATGTTCTTCAGTTCAAAGTATGTTCTTACAGAGCTTGTTTTTGTCAATCATTTAAAAATCTTCAATCATCAAAATCTTGCGCACAGCTGTTATGAAGCCCTAGAGCAAACTTCAGTTTGACTGGCATATATTCTCACTTGCCACATCAAGATGGCACTGTTTTAACACTCAGGATTTAACCGTCCATATCTCTAAGAGAGAGATGAGATTGTGGTGTCCCAGTTTCATGAGTCGTTTGATTTCCTGCTATAATTATGGTAAATAAATGTGTGCAAACAAATCAGTGGAGGTGCTCTCGGTGGGTCTTCCATCAACATTTCAGATACAAATACCAATAGCAGATATCATTAGACAAGGTAAACAATGTTTAGTATTTTTTTTTTTAAATCATGTTGAGTATAAGCACTGTTGAAACTGGTGCAAAAGGGATACTAATTTATGAAATCGGAACTGGATAACTTACCTGTCATCAGTGATTATTCCAAGCGTATTTCACAGGAGTGTCTGTATCAATATTCAAAAGAATATTCTAATGCATATTAATACATGTTGAACTACTTTTTGTGCTGATGTGTGCATTTCCAGACTTGTACACAAGACTCATACACATACACATACACAGACACACACGCACACACACACAGAGACACACAGACACACAGATACGGTACACATGCTCACTCTTGAGCACACACTCATCAAACCACCCAGCACCGTCCAATGCTCTGAATCTAAAGCTCCCTACACGGCCAGCATCCTGATGAGTTTGGACTTCTCTCGCCTCTCTTGCAGGGAGTTCAGTCACTGGAAAGTGAACAGCTTGGCCACGGAGAAGAGAGACTTCTTCAAGGCCCCGCTGCCCTTGGCACCCGAGTTCCTGCGCAACCTCAGGCTGCTGGGACGAAGGCCGAGTCTGCAGCAGATCAACGAGAATCTGATCAAGAAATATGGAACCCACTTTTTAGTGTCTGCTACTCTTGGCGGTGAGTTCCACTGGCTTCAACTCTGTGTACATAAAGTATTAGAAGAGAGTGATTAAAATATGACATGTTGATTTTGTTTTAAATGTAGTTTAAGGCAGAAATAGCAATCACACGTGGGGCCCAGCCTGGCCATACCCTGGCTATAGGCATAAATGTAAAGAATACCATTTCAGCTCTCTTATTGATATGTAATGGTAATGGACTACCAATGTAGTGCTATGTGGCAACCAATGTGTATCATTTTCATCTCTCTGTTTCTCAATCTTTCTCTGTCTCTTGCCCCCTTCTGTGTCTCATTTCAATAATCAATTGGACAAACTGTCCCACTTTCATTGTCTAAACATTCACAAAGACACTAACTCAGTGCTTTGGCACCGAGATATACATGCTAATTATGATGTCACTAATTGGTGAATATATGCACTGAGGTTGCAGAGTCTAAGTGACAAGAGAGATGAATGTAGTCGCAAAGCTATAGTGAGAGATGGTAATTAACGATTCAAACACAGAGAGGGTCGGGGGGGGGGGGGGGATAAGGATGAGGATAATGACTGCATACTAATCAGATGGGGCCGAATAACAATGCTCATCCATGCCTGTGAGACGCAGAAGACACCGTTTAGCCAACAGGAGGATCAGTGTCTCTCCGTGTCTGCCAGTTCTGTCAAGAGGATTGGGCCATGCCGTTCTCACAGTGAACACAGAGCAAACAGCCTTCTCTCCCGGGAAAGGTCACAACACATTGATCGTTAAAGCACTGTGCAGAGGACATTCCTAGTTCCTCTATAAGACATTGCAGGGGCACGGAGCTTCTCTTGTCAAGCATGGCATTAGAAGTGGCCAGGTCATGGGTTCAGTTCAGCCTTGGAGTAATTATTATTGAGCACGACCACGGCTCATATAAGTATTGAAGTGACATACGTGTATGCTCATATTTATATTGAATTGTTTATTTACAGAAATGTGAATGTATATGTGCATGTAGTTCTCTCTTGTATATTTTGTATCAAAGTAAGAGACTGAATGGATGTGAACTGAGGATCAGAGTCAAGTTAAAGAAGCCTGACACAGCCAAGTTGCATCCTGTCTCTTTTCAAAGGGGAGGAATCGCTCACAATTTTCCTGGATAAGCAAAAGCTCAGCAGAAAATCCGAGGGGAATGGCAACAGCTCGGTGGTCTCCCTGGAAGTCCTGCACCAGTTGGCAGCCTCCTACTTCACTGACAGGGAGAGCACCCTGAGGAGGCTCCACCACCTGCAGATCGCCACCTCTGCTATCAAGGTAACGAGGGGACGATATTATAAACCTCACACAAGCTGAGTAACTCAGTAGTGTGGTTTGGAAGAAACATTCGCTCAAAAGCCTCCACACTGCCTCAGACACAATGTGACATAAGACGACTGAGGTTATTAACTCTACTGTCCTGCTAGGGTCTTAAATATTGAATAGTTTAACTCTTTAGATTTTACTGTGATCTTGAGGTTTCGTAGACTTGTGTTTGAGTGTGTATGTGGAAACAATAGCAAATAGTCCCAGTGTTTTTCAAGGGATTTTGCACATTGTATGCAACACTGTTCCACATTTATTATGCAAAAGCACACAATTAAAGTAACATTATGCAACAATTTGACCTTAAAATCATTTTAGTGGTACACTGACTTGTAATACGGAGAATGGTGTCTGTGCCACTGCCACAGCATGCCTGGTGTGCCTGGTATTGCAATATGTAACTTTGGGGTACAGGGCGTGAGACCTCTCGCAAGAACTATGCAATGCGAGGCATCACCTCATGCAACAACAACTAGACTCATGCGCTAGCTATAAGAGGAAGTTAGCACAGTATTCTCTGTATGGACAAAGAAATAGAGAAAGACGTTGTCGGAGGATAGAAAGAGAAAAAGATCGAGTAACATTGGATTCACACGTATGCATTGCATTGACGGTAGGCGTGTCTGGCACATGGGGTTGTGTTGATAACCAATACGTTTATAGTGAGATTGACCGGTCAACAAGCAATCACGTCACTAGCGAGCTGTTTACCTTGTGGGTAGTTACCTTGCTAAGATTAGATAGCTAGCTCAGACGCCTTGCAAATGACCTTCAGTTACAATAACAGGGTTTTTACATTGTACAGTGTAGAAAAAATGTAATCAAACAAACTACTTTTATGTACAAATACGACCATCTATGGAGTTTGGCCCGCCAACTTTTTTTTCAGTCTCGCTCTCTGTGAATATTAGCATAAACGTGATTTGATTGGGTGACGCATGCGCTACCTCTTTAAAAGTTGAACTTTTCTCAATTTTCAATGCAAGCAAGAGATGCAACGAAACCACAATTCCAAGCGAAGTGTCTCCATTGAAGCATCCAACGAATACCGTGTGAATCCAGCGTAACTGAGCAAGAGACAGGACAAGTCACCGAGCAAGTCAGAGCAGTATTTCAGCAAAAATAAAATGTGTCTTTTTTGTTGTTGTTATTATTTGGTTATGTTAGCGTTCATCTCCGATGTCACAATACGAGTCATATTTGTGTAAAATCTTGTCAGTCTACATGCTTCTTTGGCTTTAGCCGTTGTCTTTGCCAGTTCCATATCCTTCAGCTTGTCAACAAATACATGTGTACACGGTCAATTAGGGAGTCTTTAAGTGTGATTTGTATTTACGACAGTGGTGTAAAATGAGCTAATCTTCGTAACTTTAGGGGGAGCTGAATGGGGTTTTAAGCATTTCAGCGCAACAGTATTCATTCCCTTGGCTCTCAACCACCACATTATGACATGAATTCAAGGTCTGTAAGTGTTCTTACAAAGACACATTATCAACATAAGTGCTGCTCTGCTGTAAGTGGTGAGTGGATTGGTCTGGATTGCTATATGTCCCTGATTTTGATGGCAGACCATGGCATTCGATTGTCCTGAAAATGTGCTTATTTTTCTTGTCAGTTCAATGGAAACACTGCATTATGCATTCATGCAGTAGTTATTGCTACAGGCATTTTTTTGGTGGTTTGTATTGATTCTTTGTTGGAATTTCTTTGTGTGTCTCTAACCACCCCAAGCCAGTGGCATGAACGGCATTTTTCTAGTGGAAGTCTGTAGGGGCCCGCTTAATATTACAAGTTGAGGAAAAGGTCCAAAAGTTTGCTTGTCTGAAACAAGAGCATGAAGTAGTAGCTCTACTAGGAGATCATCATTCTGCCTTCAGGGAGGAGAGCCCACCATGCATATCATCCGGCTCCACTTACCCCATCTTCCCTCCACTCGGCGCACACACATAAGTCTGCCTTTTAAAAGGAGATATTTTCAAAGGTCTGTCAAAACTGAGGGAAACTGAAAATGATTGTGTGGATAAACAGTGTGGTGAATTCTTTTAAAAGTGCCGCTGTCATACTTTTCAACAACCCCCCCCCCCCCCCCCCCCCCCCAAGGCTTTGTTTTTCACTGCCAAATTTCAACATGTTTTGTTGTGGCTGAAACTTGGCTGTGGGGATTCATTATGCGTGAGTGGTTGGGTTGGGTTGGGTGGCAGTTAGGGTTAGGGTTAGGGTTGCAGCGACTGTGAAGTGAAGTGGCCCCACCTGGCAGGTGCTAATGGGTCGGTACTGAAGCCTCTGAGGCCTCCAGTGGTGGACTCTGCCTCGTTCGTCTACGTGTGCCAGTGCGAGTGCTGCTCATGAATTAACTGCCAGAGTGATGGTGCTTTATAAAAGGCCCATCAATAATGCTGTTTTGAACAGTCAATGGCTCTCTTTTCAAAGGGAAATAGAAGAGCTTGCCAAGGAACTGCTTTTGTTGACATGCAGTGGATGCTAAGAGAACGTCAAAAGCAGAACCTGAGCAATGTTTGCCAGTCTTGTGAATGTTTCTCACCACAGTGCTGTCAGGTGAATATTATATACAGCAGAATAAGTCTTTATGCCAGTTGTCACGTACATTTGTTTCAGTCACACAGTGAACATTTGTGATCATATCCAGTGTTCACATGAACAGAGATGTCATCTGGCATGTCAGTTTTATCTCAAATTTTGACAGTGTGAGCAATTACAAGGTGGTTGCAGTACATCTGATAAATGTGTCGATGATAGTTATCAGAAAAGGAAATAATTTTATGGCACAGTCTCGCAGAAATGAAATAGTAATGTATGCATGATCTTTTCCCTCGAAAAAAAGGTGTTGAAATAGATCATAGGTGAGTATAAATCTACTCCATCCCCTGCCCTGCGTTTATCTACGGTCACTCAAGACGTAGCCTCACTTGTGTCTTGTTTAATGGGTTGAATGATCCTGGTTAAAGACATGCTACGTTATTATATTACTTTGTCATAATGACACGTTATTACCAGTAACCGCGAGCGTGACAAGGGCAAATAATATTTATTAGATGGCCAGTACCTCAGTCTTGCAACATGAAATAGCACAGTGGTAATGAAGAAATTAGCATAGATACTAATAATTAGTCGAGCACATACTCGGGTGTTACTAGTCTGCATCATTTGTACTTCTTTATTCCAGCGATTCCTGTCATACTGTGACCTGAATTGACACTAATATCAGAGCAGAGATCAGACATCAAGTAGCTGTTAGCGGTTAGCAAAGAGGGGCCAAGGAATCCTTCACCCTGCCTGTCTTGCAGCCTTCACTAAAGCCGAACAGGGAAGAGATTACCACCGTCGCCGCTGACTGATGGCCTGATTGACGTCAGGTGTCAGGAGAAATGAGGCGTCTGTGGCCATCCTCCCCTGTCTTTCCACGCACCGGCGAAAACAGTGGAAAATAAGCGAATGAAGGGGATGTGGGTTGGGGTGGGGGGGGGGTCCTGAGGTGATGCTTGTGAGTCTTTAGCCCAGAAGTGCATCTGGTTGAGCCAAGCGGCATGCGGCTGATAAATGAGCCTCCTTGATATGCATTCCACCTGCAACTCAATTCCCTGCCAGCCGAGCTAATCACCCGTGAGAGGGGAAAAAGAAGCGGCACGGTCTGGGTGTATACCTTCAGGCTCTCCGGCCTTGCTGACACATTCAAATAAAAAAAACAAATATGCAGTCTCCGTTTCTCAGAAAAATGTTGTGGTATAGAAATGGCAGTAAAACGAGCTTTTGGAGCCTTAGGATAAGCGATGCTTAAACCTCTTAAAACCTAAACCTTGTTTTATTTGTCTTAGAGGGTTAGTGTTACATTAAAGGGAATGAAATGAATATATGTTTGATTTGTCTTAGAGGTTTAGTGTTACACTCAATGGAATGAAATTAATATATGTTAGATTTGTCTTAGAGGATAAGTGTTACATTAAAGGGAATGAAATGTATCACTCCCATATCTTTTTTTCTCCATTTGTTTGTACATTTCAAATCAAGTGAGTAACAACATGAATTAGGTTTTCTGTTAGTAGTAATATTAAATCAAAAAATACACATGGTATTTTCCATTCCACTGTACATATCAAGTGTGGCTGTATACATTCTATGGCATTCAAATATCAAGACATTATTATTCTATGTCAAATATATTTCAAGACAAAATGATATTTACTTTCATAATGTCACTTTGAACTGTCGTATAGGAGGGGGAAGGAGGCTTCTCTGTGGCATTTGCATTTGTTTTCCAGACCGTCTGTGGCATAGCGTGGCTAAGCTCCTGAAGCCTGAAATGTTCAATTCTTGCCCAATATTGTTGTATTTTGCCAATGGATTACTGCATGATGGATACGGCCCGATAGATCTGATGTCTTGAGATGAGTGTGTGTGAGCAGTGACATTTATGTATTTGCTCAAGCTGATTGCTGTGGAGGTGTTTTTTTTCCGTTTCATTTAGAAATCAACACACACTCTACCAGCATCTACCACTGGTGAGGGGGAACAAACAGGTGCATGATTTCGCCACTAGTAAGACATTAAAATATCTTCTTGTTTCCTAGGTAACCGAGACCAGAACGGGGCCCCTCGGATGCAGCAACTACGACAGCCTGGATTCCGTGAGCTCTGTCTTGGTGCACAGCCCTGAAAATAAGATCCATCTGAAAGGCAAGCACAGCCCCCCAACCCCCCAACCCCCACCCCATTAATGTCCCCCCATTTTCGAATGTACTTTTTGCCCCAGTGCTGTTTGTCTCCTCACCACCCGCTGAACTCGCTCATTCACTGCAGATCTCTCACTGTACCCATCCAAACCCTTTAAAAGCAAGACATCTCTATGTGGTTCTCTACTACCTTTTCTGAGGTCTTTATGAGTGAGACATAACCCTGTTCATCCACTTTTAATGAATCATGGGCACCTTTAGCAAAGCCATAAAGCAGGACCTGGGATACATTATGGCTTTATAGGCGAATAGACCACATGCCACATATCAGAAAGAACTGAAAGCCTGTGTTAGCTTCTTTTTTTTCCTCACGCCAGGACAAAGGCAGGGCTGAGAGAGACGAAGACAAACACTTTACACTTAAAAGGAACGTCTCTCAGTGACACTGACACAACGTCTTCATTCTGATGAGGAGAGCTTCATGGGTGTTATTCACAGACGCTTTGTTCTGCTCACCTGCCCCAGTGTCAGTCACAGTTCACAGGTTCTCTGGCACGATTTAGATAAGTCCAGATCAGTGCTGTTAAACGTGCTTTAATACTATTGTCTCTTCATCCCACCAGATACATCTCTAATACTAAAGCAAGTAAAAAGGAAAACAGTAAAAGTCCTATTTGAGCAAAACGATCTGTAGGAATATATTGAGTGGCTGTACGCATTCATACATTTTCACAGTAACCAATCAAGAAACATTTAAATCATGACAAAATAAAATAATTTGTCCATTTTCTTGACACTTACATGCAACCATGTTTTCTCACAGTGCTGGCAATGGGTACAACCTGAAGTCCCAGGTTTTTGTGAAATACTTGAAATATTGTTGTTGTTGTGGCTGAGTACAGAAATACCCTTCAGATAACATTTAGTTGTACATGACATTGTACTGTAATTTCTCCAAGACCACGGTGCTAAGAATGAAGCGTTGACATGTTTGCTTTTAGCAGACTTCAGCCAATGTTTACGTATTTGTTGTGCACCCTGAGAATAATCAAAATGAAGCCTCAGTGTAGAGCCCACAAGTCATTACCACGCCTCTCCTAAGCTTCATTAAACCCATACTCCTCGACAATCTTGACTGAGTGAGTCATCAGATTATCTAATTTTGTTTCTCCAGCAACTTAATGCCACATCCACTCATTCTGCATTGAGCACCCTCCATTATGTTCAATTAAAACAACCATGACAGCAATGTCTTGACACGCCAGTGGCGTGTCGAACACACACAAAGAAAGGGGAAGCAAAATGAGCCCGAAGGCTTTAGTCCTTCTGTCCAAGGTCCTGTTAATTATACGATTCTGTGGTGCCACTTTCCAGCAGTTTTTTCAGGTCTGACATTTAAATCGTCAGCCCACTTAATACTGGCAACATCCTGAAGGAAGCACCCCATCGCCTGAGATTCTGAGACTACTGTGACTACTTTAATGAGTTCACTGGATGACTATGTTTTTACTAAGTTTTATGTGCATGCTTGTGCCTGTGTGTGTGTGTGTGTGTGTGTGTGTGTGTGTGTGTGTGTGTGTGTGTGTGTGTGTGTGTGTGTGTGTGTGTGTGTGTGTGTTTGTGCGGAAGCAGAGGTAGAAAAAGAGGGAGCATGTGTGCTACTTTGGCTCCTCCGCAGTGTCTGTTTATTTACCGATTTTCAGAGGGCTCTCTGTGACAAACACACTCGCGTCTCTCTCCGAGGGCACATTCTAGCTATTAACACACACACACACACACACACACACACACACACACACACATAGAGGGAGAATTAAAAACTGTGCCATTCGCTTGCGGTATTTGGATACCATTGAAGGCGAGAATAAGCTGGAAGAAAAGCACAAGTAGTTCTCATTCTGTCCCTGCAGAGGCAGAGATGGCGGAGCCCAGGCTATAAGGACTGTTATTTAGCTGTCTCCGGAATGAAAGCCATCCAAGTCAGTCTCTTTTGTACGACTCCCCTCACTTTTGGCACCGTCTCTGACAGAAGCCACGGCTTGCAGAGGAAAGACTGGGTCTAATTATGTCTCTTGTTTTCAATGATTCAAAGTATAAATACTAAGGAACACATCATAAATATTCATAACGGGGAGAGAGGAAATATAAAAGGCTTGCATTACTGAAAATAAGGCCAGGAGATTTATTCCCTCTTGAGCTGTGTCAAATCCGCCTGAATTGAGGGTAGCAGCTTTGGAGATACAATAATTATAAGGTGTCCAATACCACTAAATGAAATCTGATACAAAAATCCTCAAGGAAAAATGAAATGGCAAAAACAGCTTGAAAGGATTGAGGAAGGTATAATTTATGAATATTTGGCCATTCTAAAGCCTCAATGGATCACTTTTCATTTCCCAGTGGCAGTTCTATTCAAACCAATACCACGCACAAGCATCGCTGATTTGACTTCCACCGTCTTAGCAGATCACTGTGTAAGCATTAACACCCACCCACCCCACCCCACCCCTCAAACCCCACCCACCCCTCCAGTGTCACCCAGATGTCCAGGCGAGTGAGCGCGTGCCACAGCTGCAGCTCTGACTCAGCACAGCCAGATCAGTGTCATTCCATGACAATATTTTATGGACAAACAACCTCGCCTGTGAGATTGTTGGTCGTTACACATTCCATTACCCAATTACACCACTCGTACGGCAGTCCACTGCCCCATATATAACTCTCGGAGCGGACGTGGCCATCTCTCTGCTGTGACCTATTTTGGTTTCCATTTGGTCTGGCTCCCACTCTTATGGCTAAAGCACTCAGGGGGATAATTGAGTTGTAGAGGATTCCCTGGTTCTTTGTTATCTTGTGTATGTGGAAGTGAAATATTTATCTTGTACACCGTTATTTGTGCAGAATAAATTAAGGTGGCTGATGGAAATATTCTAATCAGACTAATTACGCTCAAATCCATGAAACTGGTCTTTTGTTTACCAGCCTTCATTTTATTCCATAGGTCAACGTGCATGAGATGTGTTTGAACAGTCTAATGCACTAATTTAATGCCTCGCTTATAAGTTATGCCTTATAGTGTGTGTGTCTGTGTGTACATGTGTATGTGTGTTTATGTGGGTCTCTGTATAAAAAAAATATTATCCCCTAAAATACATGAATAGCTCTAGCTGCTGTTATTATAGGATGGTTTAGCACAGGTCTGAACACTGGAAACAGAGGCCAGAGTCACATATTTGGCACTTCAGTAGCACCTCTCTCTCTTTCCCATTTCACCTCCACCTCCTTTGCACTCAAAAGAGGGTACAAGAACAAAGTGAGAGCCTAAAGGGAAGTGTGATGAACACTACCTTTAAGCATGGGACAGATGTGTTAATGAAGGGCCTATCTGTGCCCCTGCACAGGTTTATTACATAACAAGTGACGCGCTTTCCTTGCCTCTTACAACCCCCCTCCACCCCTGTGTCGGTTCACAGGACTGCAAGATGTGCTGCCCGAATTCCTGCGGAACCGCTTCGTGGAGGCGGCCCTCAGCTACGTGGCGTGCAACTCGGAGGGCGAGCTCCTGTGCCGCAACAACGACTGCTGGTGCCGCTGCTCCCCCAAGTTCCCTGAGTGCAACTGCCCCTTTGCCGACATCAAAGCCATGGAGGAGAGGCTCCGCAAGAGCAAGGAGGCCTGGACCAACTCCAACAACGAGTTCGTGGGGTCGGGTAGGCCACACGTTTTCACTTTTAACTTCTGTTGATGTGCTGTGTTGTCTTTGTTCTGTTGTGTCTTTTGATTTGTTAAGAATCAAAGGTGTTTGTAGGCCAGAAGAAGTGGTCTCTGAGCAACTGTCAAATCCAGTCTCTTCACCTTGCTTTCTCAGCAATATCACTGCTCTCTCAGCACTGTTTACCTGCTTTCTTAGATATTGCATTATTTTATTATATATTGCATTATTCTCCTATTTTTGAATGGGCGCTTGGATGTCTTCTTACTGCGTCTGAAAGATCGCTTTAAGGTAGCATAGGCAACTCATCATAGTGTGGTGGTATGTGTGCCGCCTTTTGTGAAGAGCAACGCCAGGGCAATTTGCGAGGATAAGAAGAACAAATGTCCCTGGGGAGCCTTTGGAGTTATATTTGTTGTTATATTTACCTATTTGTTGTTTACCTTCACGTTCTCCCAGGAATACACAGGTGATGAGGCACAGGTAGTAATAGTAGTACAAGTAGAACAAATGATGAAGATAATCTCCTTAAGTGCAGACAATGTGCTATTTTTAATGCGCTATTTTTAAAATGTATTCTGAGTTTTAGGTTTGGTTGTATTATGCTTTTGATGGACAGTACAGCCACTGGACCGTAAGAGGACCCAGCAAGATCCAAAGGAACTATTTTAGTCATAGAGAGATCAGTTGAACTTGGATAGATCAATTTGTTTATGTGTGTGTTTGTGAGTGCGTGTGTGCGTGTGTTCACGTGTGCGCGCGTGTGTGTGTGTGTGTGTGTGTGTGTGTGTGTGTGTGTGTGTGTGTGTGTGTGTGTCTGTGTGTGTGTGTGCGTGTGTGTGTGTGCATGTGTGTGTGTGCATGTGTGTTTGTGAGAAAGACTGACAGAGAGAAATAAAGAGAGAGTGAGAGAGAGAGAAAGAGAAAGAGAGAGAGAGAGAGAGAGAGAGGGGAATGATCGAGATTGCTGGCACATCATGTTTTCCCCTCACCCTGGTGATTCCCCCATCCAAAGAGCGATTTAGTCAGTGAGATAAGCACTCACTCTGTCTCAAAAGCCTCCCCTGGCCTGTGATGGGGCATTAATGAAAGCAGCTCAAATCCTGTTAACTGTGCCATTGCTCTCATCACCGCGCCTATCTCTCCTGAGCAGGTGAGGCAGTGGGCTCTACACAGGAGCCCTCCAACCACAGCACAGCACTGAGCAGAGCAGTTTTTATTTACCTAAAATACACTACAATCCCCTTACTGCTCTGTCAAAGGCATGAATGTGCCGAGGAGACATCCATACCTAAACTCGGTCACAAACTGAAGGGAGATTAGAAATTGTATGTGCAATCATAATTATTTATACCACGGTTGGTTCTGGTCGTGTAATTAGATTAGACAAGAGCCACACCATATGCAGGAATGGATTGGGAATACGAATAAGAATAGGAATGTATTACAAATCATAGAATAGGTTTAATGATCTACTGTAGCCAGCAAAATCGAAATTATAGCTACCTTATTTCATTCACCCTTGGGATCTGCACAGTACAGATACATTTCAGAGGTCCGACCTAATTTTAGATTTCAGAATTAGACCAAGCTGTCATTTCACTCATAGCATCCATTTGTATTCTTTCCTAGACGTCCACTGTAGGCGAACACTTACAGATTGTAACGCATCCCTGGTGTTATGTATTCTATGCTTGTTTTTTTGGCTATCTCTAATATCCAGGATTTACTAAGAAGCTGAAAGGTTGTATGGAAGCATAATGCCAGAATGTGTCGTATTTGCTGTGGATGTTGCTCGCAGTGTTGAAGCCCATTCAGTACTTGATGATCTTGTGTGTGGTAAATTACACCATGGTGAAAGGGGGCGCTGTGACCGTTGGTGGTCATACATCTTGTGACCCCAGCTGTGGACTGTGAGACTTTGTCCCAGTCCCAGACGTTATCCCAAATCTCCGTGCAGTGAAAGTGACATGCCCTATGGCCATGGAGACAAAGGACTTCCAGAATACAAGGCTGAGGGAACGTCGTTCTATCCCCCCCGCAGGCTCTGTTCAGCAGCGAACTGGACAAAAGCCAAGCAGACAATATTAGGTAATCATCATTTTATGAAAAACAAAGAGAGAGAGAGAGAGCAACAAGCTACAGCTGAGCAGGTGGCTGTTTTCCAATACAGGATGGGACACTTAACGTAAGCAAGAGGCGGGACGCATCAGGACCCAGGAATTGCAAGCAAGGGAACATCAGATCTCCAAAGCACAGTAGCCATGCAACAACTCATCAGTCAAACTCGTGAAATATTATTTTTTTATACGTTTCATTCAGTTCAGGGGAAACACAGGTTGCAGTGGGTGGTCCTTCATGTCACACAAAGCATAAGATAAATTAGGTGAAGTATTTACTTGCATACTGACCACTATAAAGTCTAAGATCATTTGAACCTCCTTTATTATTCCAATAACTGAGTTGTACCAGCAAGTTTAATGGAATCATGTTCCAGTTTTATGGATTCAAATAGTTTATGTTACAGGATGGCTCTTGGATTCATGCTACAGAATTATGTTAGCACTTCCATTTAAACTGAAGTGATTGATTGTACACAGGGCCGTAAATCCAGGCTCTAAAAGTCAAGCATTTCCATACTGTCAGAGGTATTGTGTCCCATCCCTCTTTTCACATACGCAAAGCCTAATTGTCTCAAACACTCCATTATGTTAATTAAAAAGAACATGCCTTCAAGAAACCGGCAGTTCTTTGATACGAGGCACAACCAACAAATAGTCTTGGCACCAGTTCCCATAAAGTCCTGCCAATGGAGAAATTCACTGATTCCATGCCCATTTATGGTTTTATTACTTAATAAAGCATTTTGTATGGCAGAAACAGATTGGCAGAAACAGATTGGGAAGAATATGGGACGGTTAGATCAATAACTGACAACTGCTTCCTAACTGCTTTTTCTTTCTGTAAATGATTGCCC
Organism: Clupea harengus; assembly: GCF_900700415.2. NCBI lineage: Eukaryota > Metazoa > Chordata > Actinopteri > Clupeiformes > Clupeidae > Clupea > Clupea harengus. The sequence goes on from NC_045176.1 coordinate 13,879,551, forward strand.
TGCTTTGGGAAACCTGCCTGTCACCACTGTTAAACAGTTTCCCTTTAGCATGTTAGCAAAATGGAAACTAAATGTATTTACAAACACATGGGTCATGTTATTCACAGTATTGCATTAGTAAACTGATCATAATTTTTTAAGTATATATTTTGATAGTTATAAATGCAAAATACAAAAAACTAAGTACATTGTATATCTAATTGTTTCCCCTCAGTTTCTTCTGATCCTCTCATTCTTTCCCTCTGGGTGCATGCCCATGTGTTTCTAATGTCCTGTCAATGTGTGACCAACTAATGTGTAATTATGCTGATGTGCACACTAACAGTCACTGTACACATAGCTAGTGTAGGTTTAATGGACGTATCATAAACCAAACTTGTTCATTCGCTTTTGAAAGAAAACCCTGCATACCATTACATGTCTCACGAGAACACCTATCCTGTCCTATTAATGCTTCCGTATGACTCCACAGATGATTTGTAGGATATGTTGGCTTCAACATTTTTTTTTTATTACCAGTGGATCATGCAGTGCATATTTTATTCATGTTAGGCCAACAGCCTGTGATGAAATTCCTTTTGCATTTTTTTTTTTTTTACTCTGGGTTTTAAAATCCAGTATGTGGCGAACAGGAAAAGGTTTTTTATTATTATGAAGGCATCATGAAGAGCACAGGCTGAGCCTAGGGGAAAAGCAGCGCTCTGGGATTCTTCGATCCCTGTGATTCCATATTCAGTGCAGACAGCTCCTGTCAGTGCTGAGGGCTATGCGAGCTCACAAACACACCATCAGAGCCCTCACACCAGCACTCCCCCTCAAACACAATACACACACAAATGGGCAACAAATACATTCCTACATACTCACACACTGTAATGCCACACACACACACAAACAGAAATAGGTATACACACATAATACATACACCCACACTCCCTTTCTCTCTTACACACACAAACCACACAAAGTTTGTGTTATGCATTTCAAAGAAGAGCACAAACTTTACTCCAAAAGGACAGACAATCAGACAACATCCTGCACCATCAATCTGCTACGCCAGGGCTTCAGGGTTAAACGGGCGGCAGACAGTGACCGCCATGGATTTGGACAGTCCAGCAGTGACAGGCCGAACACGGCAGGAGGAGTGTTTGAAGTCCTGTCAGCCACGCACCCAGCCGACCTTCATTCCCTCCCCCACAGCCGAGGACCTGAACTTGTGTCCTTGCGAGCAGTGACCCCTGAAGCTCATCGCCGTCGCCCCAGGGGGGGACCGCAGGCTGGCATTGCGTCCTGAGCTGAGGACAACTCACTCTGTCAAGGCGCACAGATAGGACTCCTCAGATCCCTCCACTGCAAGCCTCCATGGAGACAGTGCAGAAGGTGCCCCCCGATGTCGGACAAGAAAACACCTGCTCCCCGTCTCGCTGACACGCCGTCCGCTTCAGGCCCCTGCAGCAGTCCACAGACACACAGAGCACCCATGGGTATAGAGAGAGAGAGAGAGAGAGAGAGAGAGAGAGAGAGAGAGAGAGAGAGAGAGAGAGAGAGATCGGGAGAGAGAGATCGGGAGAGATGGAGAGAGAGAGAGAGAGAGAGAGAAAGAAAGAGAGAGAGAGAGAGATCGGGAGAGATGGAGAGAGAGAGAGAGAGATCGGGAGAGAGAGATCGGGAGAGATGGAGAGAGACTCTTCATACTTGTCTCACAGACAGGCAACCAGTCTGTGGGCCCCAGATAAACAACCGGTAGAAAAGTCTGAATCATTATTTCCATTTAAAGTACCAAATACCAAATCAACTGAGGTTAGAATCCATGATTTGATTCTGTATTCGAAAGCCAACACAAAATTAGACTGTGACCCAGAAGTGTCTTATTTGTCCTCCATTGTTCATTAATCAGATGGGTTCCATTAAAAAAAAAGAACATACTACAATCCATCTACCTCTGGAAAAGGTAATGGAATAAAACAACCAGAATTGTATCTTAAATGCACTGTAGAGTGTAAACACACAGTAGGATTTCAGAATGCCCAGGTACATTTCACTTTTAGTAAAGTCCAAATAGAAAAAAACAAAATTGGCTAAATCCACAACATGGCAAGCACTTACAGGGACGGCAGTCTGTAGAAAGACAGCACTCCTGCAGCACTCTCACTACCAGTCACCTTAACAGACCCATTTCTTTTCTTCTTCTTTTCTTTTTAAAAGCAGCAGTGGCCGAGTAGAAAAGGAGCACAGATGGAAGTGGATTTGTCTAGGTTGGGTGCGCGGCACGAAAACTTTTCTGCGTTAGAAAAAAAAGGCGAAGGAACCTCATACTTATCGGCAACAGTATTAGACGTGAAAATCTGAGTGGCTGTCAAACGGGCCTATAAATAGGCCAGCGTTTCCCTCCCGCTGCTGACAAATGTGAGAGACAATGGCAGTTCATCTTGTACGCGGTGGGCTCGGCTTGCCTGTCGAGATAGGGGCGCATCAAATCCACAAGGGGTAATCGGAGACGGGTGAGGGATGTCTCAATTCAGGTCACACTCCTCATAGCTATTACCTACTGTGTGCCATTAAGTACACATGTCTGTCTGGAGAAAGACATTCCACGCATGGCATACAGACACACACACACTCACACACACACACACACACACACACACACTCTCCTCTCTCTTTCACTCTCTCTCAGACACACACGTATACACGTATGTGGACACATATTGCACATATATGGACAAATAAATAATGCACCCTTTGTGTAATGTGTAAATAAAATCACTGGAGTAGTACCATGACAGTAAAGGAGAATTTACACTGCATGGAAAAGGAAGAGGAAGACTGTTTAATGTCACAATGTCAACTCTAGAATGACATGAAACCGTGTTGAGTTTTTTACGATTGACTATCTCTCAAATTAATCTCATAATCCAGTGTCTTCATCCTCTGATTACATTTCATAAACCTCAGTGTGATTGAAAGTGTGAATAATTAAAATAGATGACATTCCTCCCAAAGTTATGTTTAGTAACTGGTTACTTTGAATAAAGGCCCATCAGAAATGGCCAGGACACAGTGCTGTTGACTCATACTGGCTAAAGGAGTATTGCAAAGTAGCTTGATTTGCAGCATGTTTAAGCACACAGAAAATATTTCTATTTTATTTTCTGTAAACATGTGCCATTTAAATGAACCATTTTGTCTGCCATGTATTTCTGTAATTCAAATGGGTCACAGCTTTGGGATGCCAGGTAACGTGGCAGCTCTAGGAAATAGTTACATGAACCAGAAATGGTGATTCCCATACTCTGATTATCTCGCTAATTAGGGTATTGTTGAAACCTGAATATGCATATTTTGCTTACTGATCTTTATCTTTACCATTATCACATAATACAATTTGAAACCAAACCTGACAAGAACAAAGGAAAAAAACAAACAAACAGACAACAGCTTTTTTTCTACACATTATGGGAAAAACCACAAGACCACTGCCCATGGGGGCTTATGAGATTTGCTGTGACCATGAGAACAACAAACATTCTTGTTTGTGAATCATATGAGAAGTACATCACAGTATGGTGGCTCTGATGCCTATGGCGGTGTTTAAGAGCCGAAAAAGATTTCTCACCACTAGTATCACATATTCCACAGCCCATCCCAATGTGCTTTTACATCAGAGCCTGGAGACACAGAAAGGGCAGAAATAGCTTTGAACATGGAGTACCACTACTACCAAAGTGGACACTGTGATGTTCTCACTAAGTACTGTCAATGTGATTACACATTTTGCCAAACCAAAATGTACACTTTAGTCTAACAAATGCACAGAAAAATCCCTCCGATTGGGCTATTTCAAAATACACCATAATGGTTTAGTTCATTTTCATTTGGTACCATGGTAATGGGATGTCAGTGTGACATTAGAGATTCACGGCTAGCCACAGCAAAGTGAGACAGAAGAGGTAGTTAGTCGCTCTCGGAACTCGATACTTCAAAAGTTTCCATTCAATTACAGGCAAATGACTTGCCAAACGGTAGCCCAACATTGATAAAAGATGGATCTATCAGAAGACCATAACAGACCTAAACCCTGAATCAAAGTAGAAAAAAAAAAAAAAAATATCGTTGCCCTATTTAAGCACACACAAATCCTAAACCCACAACATCCAAACACTGTAAAATATCCAACATAAATTTTGAAATATCTCATCACAGTATATATATACGTCTTTAGGTCTCACCCTCTCCCTACATTCCTTCAGAGGAGGGTTACTGTTGGAGAAAATAAATCTCACGCAAACATTCAGCACATCTTTAGCTCAGGGCTACGAGACTGCTCCTCGGCAAAGGCTGCGTGCAGCGGTCTCTCCCACCCTGCTGTGAGAGTAAAGATTTGTGGTTTGCTACAAGCTCCTTATTGTTGCTGAAGTATTACATATAAATTCTGGTATGTTGCCACAGGACATTGCACAGTAGGTATCTTCCACTTCCTTAGCACCAGTTCTGCTGAATAATATATGGTCTGTGATCGATAAATAAGGGCCAGATTTAGCATTCACAGAGCGTCGGAACATCATACACACACAGAGGAAATCAAGGTCAGTTGACAGTGCTTCCTGAGCACACATAAAGAAAGAGTGTGTGAGGGGGAGACATCTTTCCTGAATGAGTTATCACCCTCCACTGGAAGTAATCTGTGCAGCGACAGCCTGATCCCTTTCAGAGGACCCCCTTTCATTCTCTCCTGGGACCCAGAGCACTCAATAAAGTGTTATCATCGACAGGTCTTAGTGGGAGCGCTGTGATTTAGACGTGGGCTGGAGAGGAGGCCTTGCCACGGTGCACCTCAGGTGCAGCAGTTCGTATTCTGAAGAAGCTCCCTGCAAGGATGTCATAGTGCGTAAGCTTTGGGAGATGTTGCCAATAAAAGCACACAAGGCTGTTCAGAGACTGAGCTTGATCTCTCATAACAGCATGTTGTTTGTTATAAGAAGATTGAAATATTCAAATCCTTTTAATACAACTCACCTGTATTTGTTAGGATAACCCTGTGGGACTGTTGTAGGGCACAGGCACCGTTCTCTAGCTAATTAGTACAATTAGAACAAAAGATGTGCAAGTTACGTTTGGCACTATGTTTGACAACGTTTTGCCTGAAGCGCACTAGCCCATGGCCATAACAAGTGATTCCGTGCGGAGATGCCATCACAATGCCTTGTCAGACTTCCTGTGCACTTGACAGCAATTAACATAAGAGAAGAAAAAGGAAAATAACCAGAGCTTTCTCTGTGACAGAAGATCACCACACAAGAAAGTGCAGCGCTGCAACTGTGCGCCCGTGTTTACCTCTGTGACATTGCAATCATCTTGGAACTGCTTTTTGCCCACCACATCTGATACAAGCTAGCTGGCTGCAGTCTAATTAAGGGACTGGAGGGAAGTCCCAGGCAATGCATTATGATCCAGCCCTGGCTGTGGGGTGAGACCCCATCCATGAAACTCGGGCTTTCTGTTGGTACTGTGGGTTCTGTGACACAGACTTATGATACCTCTTAAGCACTGGCCCCGGCTAGATGAGGGCCAGGCAGCTATCCAGGCCCCCTGCAACCCCCCAGGGTTAACTCCAGAGGCCAAAGGCACCTCTGCTGAGAGAGACCAGCTTTTTCCAGGGAAGCATCGGACAGCCTGGTGATATCTATTAAAGTGTGGATATATATATATTTTTTTTTTTTTTTTTTTTGACTGACGATATCTCAACTCGGCGCACGGCTCCGGGAGTGAATAATTTTCTCCATGTGTCGGAATGGCCGCTGGGCTTGAAAGGCCTGCGTTTGGGTTGGTAAATTTATTATCTAATTTTTGATCTTGCTGCCTGACTGGGTAAAGTAAAAACATCAGACATTTGCAACAAATACCTGTGGACCAACTAAAGCTTGTGTTTTGTTTGATTGTGTTGCTTTGTTTTCTTGGTTTCGCTTGATTATTTATTTAGAAGGTTTTGTTCTGCTTTGCGGTAATTATTGAGATGTGATGTTGTAGTTGTTTAGAGAAGAAATATCACAGATCCCCCAGATATTATAAACATCACAGATACCCCACAATTTTCGAAGAATAGAACAGAATCAGATGGCAACTTCTGAATGTGTATAAGTTGTCTGGCTTTGTCTAAAGTGAAGTGAAATTCCCTGAACTCACTGTCACATCGCAGTGAGCGTGCCACTGTATGACATTCTGTGATGAACGTTCGTTAGCCGTGTTGCATTCTCATGCCTTTTGAGACTACACAACATTCCTCTTTGTTTCTGTTCCTCCTCTTTGTTTTGTTTAAAAGACACAATTTCTCTGGATGATATCAAATGATTTGTATAATATGCCTCCGGTATAAGCACTGTAGTTCAGTGATCACAAGACTCACAGTGTGTTTTTTGCCACAAGTTAATCTCTAAGCAATCTAATGATAAAAGTATCTGAATTTGCTTCATGGAACGTTCTACCCGAACAATTTCTGTTAATGTGTGAGTATGGCTAAGATGATCGCATCAATTCCAGCACACTCAGAAAACAATGCTTGAGTTTCTGCAGGAAATACAGGAAATGCTGCATGTGTGATATGTGAAACAGGCATCATTTTTATAAAACAGTGACAGTACATGTCCTCTTGTAGTGTATCATTATTTTACAGAGTGACATGTGAAGATATCATCTTTCGATAATGTATACCACTTATAGGCCATTAACAAAAACCAAAGACTAATAACCTTTAGTGTAATGGTGCTTTATTTCATCCCTTATTGGATTACTTTTTTAATGTTGTGTATTACATTTCATTTTCACAGCAGGCGACATAAATCCTTTAACCCATTTTACACTGGCGACAAGAAATGCTCTTTTCCAACTGGCAGGCAGGTGTCCATTAATTCTCTTTATTATATGGCTCCTCAGAATATTGCAGAAAGTTCCATTGAATTGGATAGGCCATTCCAACGTTCAGAGGTCCAATATTTCCTTATGCAAAAAATATTTCCGCTGCAAAAAAAAAAAAGAATGACCGCTGCCATTGGCAACAGGTTTTGTGCTTTTGATTAAAAAATGTCATATCATTCCGCAAGCAGCACGTTCATTTCTCGTAATGGAAATTAATTGTAAATGAATAGCCCACCGGTCAGTATCAGAAAATATATCCTAAAAATCTAAGGCATTGTTAGAAAAATAACCTCCTGAGGGTTTTCGGAAAAACTTGACAGAATATTGACTAAAACCTTTATTTCTCCCAATGTATGCATCTGACAGTCAGTAAAAAGAAGAAGAGCCTCCTCCACCATTGGTTGGAGTTGGAAAGGCATGCTGGCACTACAACCTTGGTTTGGTTGTACTCTTGCTTCCTTCTCTTCACTGACTCTTTCTCAGTGGGATCATGGAAATTAGACGGTATCATGACAGCCTTGGTGTCCCGCCACAGTGAGGTTGTCCTTTTGAGCCACTTTGAATTTGCATTTGCCCAACAAAGCTCGCTTGCTCACTAGCTAGCTTCTTTCTTACACAAACAGGCATGTCCAAAAGCTCCACTCCTGAGTAGAAGTTTTCCATGAAAATGGACAGATCAGACCCATAGTAGGGTCTGGCTAGATCTCGTGTGTCCCCTCGCAGCCAGTGTAGACTGACACAGACATTGTGACATAACCAGTGGAGCTCTCTACCATGACCCACACCTTGACACCCATTTTGTGTGTTTGAGGGGAGATACTGATTAAAGGCATATCTTGACTGGTGAGGTAGTTGAGAAACCAAATGATGTACTTATTTATCTTGAGATAATACACATAGGTATTCACACAGGTAAGTACATAAATTGCTTTGGATGAATAGTATTATTATTATTACCTCCAGATCACCTCAAATCTTGTCCCTTGACATGGATTTGGATAAGGTGTCTATGAAAGCCACTTCTTTTGTCGCTTATAGTCTCTCCTTGCTGGCTTGACACACAGCCCAATACACACAGACTGAGAGAAAGCGAGAGAGAGAGAGGTCTGCTTCTTATAAAGGTTCCTCAAAACCATAAAGTTCCTTCCGCTATGCTGTGCATTGCTGCTGCAAGAGATTTCCTTAAAAGCCAAATGTATTGATCAACACTAAGACAAGGAGCGGTTTTATGTTCCATTTGCAACCTTGAAATGAGAGAATCATTGGGTTTAGTGAAGATTGATCTCCTTTATGAGTTTGGTGTAAGCCAAGGGTTGGGATAGTAACTCATTGCCTTTTCAGAAGCACCCACTCGAGTACAATAAGAAGGAAATCTGATGGCAACCCTACTGTAGAGAGCAGAAAGAGAGTATATTTATGGATCTGGGGTTACTGTTACCAACAGAGAGGGAGATGTTCATTCTGCATGCTGCAATTTTACTGAAGAAACTTAGCATTCTCTTTGATTTCTCAAATGGCCTCTTAAATTGCAAAGGCAATGTTGGTGTGAGGCGATGCAAATGTTCTCTTTTGAGTTCTTTTGTAACAGAGTAATACTGCTCCAGGTGCCACTTCCCTGACAAATACAATGCTAAGTCAGCAGAGAGACAGAACAAAGCTGCAGCAAATCAATACTGCCCATCGTCAGCAAGCTCTTTACGATACACCAACTTTGGTGCAGTATCTTTTCACAAATCATTGCTCTGGTGTCCATAAACTAAACAATATATGCAATGATCACCAGCAAAGCCATTCATCAACATCTGGCCATCTGCCTGAGCCAGACCAGCATAGACTCATCACGTCAACGTTAAGGTAGTGTAAAAGATACAATCAATAGAGTAGATAGAAACTTTGAGAATAAGAATGGTCTCAGGCCTTATGCGCACTGCCTTCGTTGCGTGTGCCTGGCGGCTGCATAGTGGTGCTGCTGCGTCTCGGTTGCATGTGTGAAGTCACACTGCAGAAGTTACTCCTGCCGCGCTGCTACTGCCAGCCCCATCTTTCTGCATTGGGTTTGCATTTCATAATGGCCGTAGATACACAATCAGTTTGGTAGCATCCATCGTTAATGAGTGGTCCGAAAAGTGAAGACTCACTTGATTGAGTGCCTGATTGAGTGAGGGTGAGAGAGAGAGAGAGAGAGCGCAACGGGAACTACTAACTTATCAATATAATGTAATTATAGCCTACATTAAGTTTCTATATAGAACACACATAGCCTCCACTTTCCCCTTTCATAACATGCTTTTTACTGTCTATTTTTGCTGAGAACCACTAATCTCACATTTACTTCACGCATGAAAAATATGCTCCATTCCGAAACTGTACATGACTCGCGTCTGCAGCTCGGCTCAAGCCGAAACCTGTGACGCGCGTCTCACGCAGGCAGTGTGCATGTGCTAAACTGTTAACATGGCCGCCAAAATGAAAATCAACAGGTAACACAGCCACAAAGCACATGCAACACAGCCAGTGTTGAATTTCCTTAGAACAATGTACTTGTAAATAAGGAATCAATAATACTGTGGAACTGTCTTGTAAGTAAATATTATTGCATGTTACTAACCTAGTCATTAACCTAAATGCATTCTGGAACAACATGTGGTAATGTAAGAAATACTATACATTGAAGTAAGTTCTGAGTACACTGTATGTAAAATCACTTAGTTGTGGCTTGTTGGCACAATGTATTCAAGATTAATGCCAAAACATTGTGGATTGTATGTTACAAAAACAGACAGCGAGGGCGGTCCAACAGATCTGTGATGACTTGAAAAGCAGCGCTGATCCATTTCACTGATTAACTGAGAGGAGATCCTTCACCCTGTGTAGCGGCTCGAGGAGCAGTCTAATCAGCGCTCCATCAGCAGTCAGCTCCTCTAGGCCGCTCATAATTCAGCACCCTTCAGCCCAAAACCCTCTGATCAATCCATGATTAATGCCTGCATCTCCGGAGGCAAGAAGCGCTACGAGGAAAAAAAAAAAAAACCCTGTCAAGCAGAAAAGGGACCCGTGTCTAAGGATAAAGAGGCTAGTAGTTGAACTCATTGTTTTCTAATTTGATATCAAACCAAACTTCACCCCACAAATAGTAGTACCCTTGTACAGGATTTAAAGGTACATGGCACTTCTTTCTTTCTTTCTCTTTTGAATAAATAGAAAAACTAAGGGGAAGGACACCAAGCTCTACTTCTACAGCCTTGATGCGATTTATGATCCCACTTGTGCTTCAGTTTACTGAATATATAAATATTGAATCATGTCTTTTTCTTACGAGTTCAGGTAGTAGGGAAGAAAAAGCCGTCAGCCTTGTAAAGCTCCTCTGTAACTTGGCCACATTAAGTCCAGCTGGTGAACTGGAAGATTATAATTGCATTTTTACTGCTATTTAGATGCAAAGTAGTTCATTACAAGTATAATGAATTTGAAGAGCCTATCCGCATCAGATGAAAAAGCATAAGGCCAAATTATAATAGGCAATTTGAACAGGATTGCTTTCACCCTGCATTTGGATATGTGTGTTGAGTTCATCTTGATAGTAGATGGTAGAACTGATCAGCCCCTCTGAGCTGGAACGGTCTGTGTTCATTACTAGCTCTACGTAATTTTGAAGGGTCCCTCTGGGCGAGGAGATATTTGTTTGCCATCGGACCTGATAAACTGTACCACTAAACATAAGCAAATTACAAAGAAATGATGCAAAATGAAAATGGTTTGCTCTCAACAAAATGTCTCACTTTTTGAAAGCAGTCAGTCTGTACTATAGCCCTCATTTAATACAAGAAGCTTCTTACGGCCAGGTCATTTAAATAAAAGCCACATATGATATGTTGCAAATGTCCTTTTGTCATTTAATGTAATGCCAAACAATGCTTAATAGGTCTTTGCCGCTAAATGGACACGAATCGACATCTGCCACTTTGCTGTCTCACCCTGATTTAAAATATTAATTTGCCTCAGAGATTGAGAGTGTGCGGGGCCCATTTAGAAAACTAACCCCATCTTTCTCCCTGACACATTTTGAACCAGGCTAAATTGTCCATAAATTTGAACATGAAGTCATAAATGCCAGAAAAGAGGAGAATAGACCGATTAGATGAGTGCTCAGAATGCCAATGCAATGCTCTCACGCAGTGAGGACAAAGGGGGAGGGAGGAGGAGGAGGAGAAGAAGGAGAGGGAGGAGAGGAAGAACAACGAGAGGGAGGAACTTTCCCAGAAAGAAACATAGTGCTGGAGTGAGAGAGGGAAGGGAAACTTCAAAGTGGATGGGATGAAAAGATGGTTGATAAAAGACAGAGATAAGTAAGAGAAGAGAAGTGGAGAAAATAAGTTAGAGATGGGCGAGAGAGAGACAGAGAGAGAGTAACGGGTGGCGAGAGATCCATCAAACCACTTAATGGCCAAGCTGTGACTCACAGTGTTCCACTTAGCTCTGGCTAAGGCAGCTGACAGGCAGGTCAATGCTTTCTGATTTGCACTGATAAGGTACAAGGTGAGAGATTGTGGTTTTATGAGGTTACATTATCATATGTTGGCCCTGGGTTATGGCGATTGATGTTGTGAATGCATAACGCGCCTGCCTTGGAAACAAACGATTTTGTGCCGCATTTCATCCACATGCTTTCACAACAGCGAATTGAGTCTTGGTTATTTTTTTTCCTAGCCGTATTTCTAATGAGAAAAAAAAAACTAGTTCTAATATGAAAGACAAAGACACTTTATGTGAAGTCTACCCCTTTGAGCTGGATGTAATGGTCCTCCTCATTCAGACCCAACTCAATAACCTCTAACCCGACCTGAGTGCGTCACGTCACGCCGAGCTTAGGGGGTTCTGAGCAGATTGCAGCGCGCCTGTAAAAGTACAGTGGCGCTGGGCAAAATGGGCTTCGCTAACCCTTGGAGCCAACATTAACATTATTCCTGTAATTTACTGGTAGCCATCATAGCCCGCGGGCAACACACTTGCAGGACCATTGAATACTCTAATGACACAGGAGAGGAGGGGAAGCGAGAGGGAATCTCCGCCTGTCTGGCTGGAGGAAACATGAGGCCAGAAAAACAGCCCAGAGTCGGCGTGTAGCGCTCGCTATTAGTCTGAGAGCGCTTCCCATCGTGCTCTCACCGGACCTGGTGTCGGGAGAAGCAACGCATGGCTGAGGGGGAAATTATTTCAGATTAACTTTTAAGTCATTCAGGGACTTACTGTCTTAAAATTATTACTTTGGTAGAGGTGGGAAGCTCTTAAAGAGAAGCTGAAATATTTAGCATGCCTTGTTTGGTAGTAGCATGCAGTCCTGGGGATGTGCAACATTGTAGAGCAAAATAAATTATTCATATTTTCATTCATATATATATACACACAATACATATAATGAATACATAAATATACACAACATTTACATTGTCATTTTCCAGCAGACTTCATATTTCCTTCATTGCTCTAGTTCTAACCAGCTCTTCTCCAGCTCTGTACATCTTCTCCCTGTTCATTAGTGTTCATACATGTCTTCCAGTCCCTCCCACACCCCAAGGAACCAGATCTTTACCACAGATGATCAAAGCATATCATTAACTTCCATTCTGTGTCCTTGTTAAAGCTCACAGCACATGCACCTAGCACAGTGGTACACTTCACGTCACAAACTATCTCTCTCTTTCTCTCTCCCTCCCTCTCGCTCTCTCTCTCTCCCTACGCTCCTCAGATGAATTCAAGGCCTTCTTGAAGAAGCTGCCCACCGACCGTTTCCTCAATACCTCGGCCATCCTGAGGTTCTGGACGTCTGACAGCGCTCTCCAGCGGCGCTACGGGCAGCTGGAAGCCAGCACCAAGCTGGTGTTGGGCAAGGCCCAGAAGATCGTGCGCAAGCTCTTCACTCTGAGCAAGCGCTGCCCCAAGCAGCCCAGGATCAGCCTGCCCAGAGACAGGTATTGTCTGCCTGTCTGCCTGTCTGCCTGTCTGCCTGTCTGTCTGTCTGTCTGTCTGTCTGTCTGTCTGTCTAGCGGTCAGCTGTAATCATCACATCGTTAGTCCAGCCCACTTGTCAGTTTTGCCATATGTCTTGCATCCTTTACATGCAGTGGATTGGTGTAGCTGAAAGACAATATCCTTTCCTTGGGTTGTAGTGTTTGAATGGTCAAGATAGGGGAGTTAGAAAAACATGTTCATTTAGTTGGCATTAGCACAAAGGATTAAATTGCATATTTTCCTCTCCCTCAGTGATGAGTACAAACATGTCAGCATGCCTTTAACAGATTACTTATTAATATTCACATAGAAGGATTGTCTGTAACTACCACAATCAATGTCATTCAGCATTAGCAGCACGACACAAGCTTTAAACCTATTTAAAAACCTATTTACACATTCCCTATCAAGCCCTATGCCCTCTCATTAATGACAGTCTGTTTGCTGTGAGGTAATTATGTGACGTGATCTGGAGTTTATTTAAGCCGAGGCTAAAGAGAGCAGAGGCCAGGCTGCCAGACTCTTCCATGCTTGAGCTGTTTGTCATTTCAAGACAATTATTTCATAGTCAACACTATAAACCGTAAAGAAAAAAAAATTGCTCGAGAAAAAAAACACTGGTGTTACTCAGTCTGAGGAAGGAAAGACTGAAACAGAGAGTGATTGAGAGGTCCTTTGTAGCGCTTGGTCAGTGTTGGCACACTATAATCAAGTGCTCCAGGAGGGTGACAGGCTGTAGTCAACGTCCTTTACTTTGAAGCCTTGCACTCTCTCCTGACAACCCCCACCTGAGTCTTGCCTCTTTAACAATGCTTCGACTGTGCCACTGCATTCAGCTCTCTCCACAAGAGCGGATTAGTTTTTATTCATAAGCATTAGTTTTAACACTGATGGTTGACTAAGTCAAACCATATAATACTTGAATTTCATGGAAGCTGCATTAGTTACACAAAGGAGCCTTCGTCACAATCTTTTACCCCCAGAAACTGGTCTGGGCTACCCCATTCTGCTAGAAAGATTATGTAATTGTCGATAAGACAATATTTTAATATACTGTCTTTCCTATAGTCCCACTATAGAGAAATGATGTAATGTTGCTTGTTCGAATTAGCATAACACACTTTTCAAACATGGCATTTAATTAAATGAAGGCTCTTAGTGGTTGCAAACATACATAAATGGCCCAGAGGAAATATGGAACCTCTGGGGAAGCCTGCATTAGCCTGAATCTGGGATGTGCAAAGGCGTTGTGCTGTTGACTTTCCCTGTACTAAGTAGCTCGATAATGAATTTGCCGAGCCCCTTTATTATTTGTTACTCTTTGAACTGGGTGAAGGCGAACATCAGTGAAAAGCCAAAAAGCTCTTGTAGAGTGTGAGCTCCTAGCCTCCTTACCTTGCCGGAGAGAACCCGGCTGCCTTCCGTCAGGGGAGAGTTCAACCGTGCACAATTAAAATCATTCTTCATCAGTGGTCGGCTTAGGATGCCTCATTACTTGCATGACAATAAAAACCAGGGTCAGGTCCTGACTGAATGTTCCAGTTGTTGTGGAAAAGATTTTTCATGTCATATTTTTTTTTTAACCCAATTCCTCCCCCCCCCTTCTCATCACCATTTAGCAAATGCCAGCAGCCAGGTGTCCTGCCGTGATTAATTGTGTCTCTGTTAATTATTGTCTGTCGCTCAGGGCGCTGCGGTTCTGGCTGAACCGAGCGCAGTCGCTCCTGTACTGCAGCGAGCACGGACTCCTGGGCACCTTCTCCGAAGAAACGCTGAGCTGCACCTGCGCGTCGGAGCAGGGTGCCTCATGCCAAGGCAGCGTGCCATGCCAGGTGGGCGAGGGCACCTCCTGTGCCTCCTGCACGGCGGACAACGTCACCCGTTGCGGGGCGTGCCACCCGGGCAGCATCTTGCACATGGGCTCGTGCCGGCCCAACATCGCCAACTCGCTGGACCACTACGTCAACTTTGATTTCGACATGCCAGACGCAGAGATGCGCTTCCTCCTGGGCCGGCTGGACAGCCGCATGGAGGTACACGCCATCTACATCAGCAACGACGTGCGCCTGGGCAGCTGGTTCAACCCGGGCTGGAGGAAGCGCATGCTTCTCACCCTGAAGAGCAACAAAAACAAGTCCAACCTCATCCACATGATGATGGGGATCAGCTTCCAGATCTGTGCCACCAAGAACAGCACTCTGGAGCCTGTGCCGGCCATCTACGTCAACCCGTTCGGGGGCAGCCACTCAGAGAGCTGGTTCATGCCGGTCAACCAGCAGGAGTTCCCCGACTGGGAAAGAACTAAGCTAGACGGCTCGCTCCAGTGCCACAACTGGACGCTGGTGATGGGCAACAAGTGGAAGTCCTTCTTCGAGACTGTGCACATCTACCTGCGCAGCCGCATTGTCACCGATGACCCGGCCATCAACGAGACACTCTTCTACGAGCCACTGGACCTGGACGACCACACCTCCAACCAGGGCTATATGAAGATCAACAACCTGAAGGTGTTCGGGTACAGCATGAACTTCGACCCTGAAGGCATCAAGGACCTGATCCTGCAGCTAGACTACCCGTACACGCAGGGCTCGCAGGATGCTGCCTTCCTGATGCTGCTGGAGATGAGGGACCGCATCAACCGGCTCTCCCCACCGGGGGCTCAGCCCCTGGACCTCTTCTCCTGCCTGCTCAGGCACCGGCTCAAGCTCTCGGCCAGCGAGGTGGCGCGGCTCCGGGACTCCCTGCAGAGCTTCAGCGCCAAGCTGCCCAACTCCCCTGAGCCAGAGCTGGGGCAGTTATGCACCTAGCCTGGACGAACCCTCTGACACGGGTGTGGGTGTGTTTGTGTGTGTGTGTGCGCAAACAAACTCACGAGTGCGTGTCTGGCCATGCTAACTCAGAGCAAGCAAACATGAAGTGTTTGGGGACAGTTCTGGAGGACTGTGTGAGTATTTGTGGGCAGCCTGAACTGAATTTCCACACACTAGCTGTTCAGCATCAGAAAACAGTGGGGATTTGTCACCCCCCGAGTCACAGCACACTGCATATAAATGGATCTCTGACTTCAGTCTCAAACAGAGGACAAAGCCCTCAAAAAAGATTCTGCAATGGATTGCTTGCTAATTATTATGTTAGGGAAGGAAAAGGGAAGAAGAGCAAATGCTATGGGAAGCACTTGCTTTCTCTGTCACAATACACAGCAGTTTGTTTTCATTTTATCACCATTATGTTTGGAAGGGAATTGCCACATGAAGTATCAGTCAAGAAAGATGGAAACAGAGCTTAATGGTCGAACCATGATAACGATCAACATGAAATTCACGTCGTTCATTTTCTATGTCATCTTGGTAAATCCTGTACAGTGACATGTAAATCTGTTCTTGAATTTGGATTTAGTTGCCCTGGTGTTGTATGCAGAGACTGCACCAAATGTTCGGCTTTATGGTAAACAGAATGGCAAATGTCTGTTTTTTTAACATTCAAGGAAATCACTTTTGAGATTGTAATGCTACAGAAGATCTTATCTGACATTGTTTTGAAGAGGCTTGTTGACAACTTTGTAAATATTGCTTTGTCTCATTCCAATTGTTAAAGTTGCAGTGCATTGCTTTTTTTTGGATAAATTATACGTGATGTTTGTACTTTTTGAAAGTACAAAGACCAAAAGCATCTATTGAGAAAAGGATCAGTGTCCAATGCCTTATGAAGTGGATTATTTGTTCAGATATTGAAGCACACTCAGTTTTCTATGTGCATCCAAGTGTCTTTTTTTTTCTTGCAAACAACGTTTTGCTGTACAATTGCAATATTTTTCTGTTAACCATTCATTTCATAACAGCACCATTATGACAAATATGGAATTATAAAATTCAAATCGTTGTTTCTGTCATATTGGTGGTTCTATCATGACTTCTGTACAGATATATTGTGGTCAGACCATGCTGTCTCCTTCTCTGGGGTATACATTATGTATGAAAAACTGAAGACTGGATGCATTTTACCATATCGCCAGTCCCTTTAAAGAATTTGACAAGAGTTGCTGACAACTTGGCACTCACTGAGCTCACTGAGTTGATTTCTGGGTGCTACTTACTTTCGCCACCAGACACCCTGAGCTCTCAGTATTGTTCAGCTGTGGTGCCGTCAGTCTTTCATGTGTCGCAGAAACTCACCTTATATGGCTTTCATCTCATTCAAAATTCCCCCCGTTTTTTCTCATTTAATCTGTCTGTCTGCACACAAATTGGTAATTTCAGTCATTTCTATCTAAATAAAAAATTGAAACCTAGAGTTCTGCGATGACAAGATTATGAGCCCACTGAAAGTTGCTCATTTAGCTAATGGTGGTCTGGAACAGGCTCATATGATGCTGAGTGTTTCAGGACAGCAGATTAACTCTGCTGGATGTCCTCTGATGGTCGTCTCAGATGCTTGGCAAGTCGCCCCCGGATGTGTGCCAAAGTTGTGTTTTCTCTCCATTTTATTAATACCTGAGGCCATCTAAATAGTTCACTTCACTATTCACGATGGAAACACCATTCTAACTATTTCTGTGAGTTTTATAAACCTCATCATACTTTAACCAGTCTGATTATACCTGATATAATTTAAGGTTTATCATGGAAAAAAATTCCAAGACAAAATGTGAAACAATGTTTCCCTCTTGTTGTCATTTGAATTGGGAATATGTTCACAGTTTCCGGGATGGTTGTGGTTCTATTCTGCAGTAAAAGACATTTTTAAAAAGTAAACAAGGCCACTGCCGAAACCTGATACCAAGCCTCTTTGTCACATTATGTCACATTTCCCATTCTTTTTGTATAGCTGCAATGACAGACTCAATTCTAAAGATGGAAAGCGAGTTACTAAACACGTTGTTTATCTGAGTATCACTTGCCGCTGCACCCTCACTCTTCAGCTAATCATGGCAGTGTCGAAGGACACACAATCAATCATCAAGGCACTGGGAAACATTCATAGCCTCCCCTGAGATATATAATATCATAAAGTATTTGAATATTTCAGCGTTCAAAGAGTTATGATGTTTAGAGTGTCAGGGGCATGATTACTTTGATATACTGGTGTTGCACAATGTAAAATTAGAATCGTGCTCGGCCTTGACTGGTTCTACTTGTAATTCTGACACTGTTTACTTACTGTCAATTGGTCTTTCACAAAAGACTGAACGAGCTTTGACAAGGGTCAGATATAAATTTAAATGCTGGATGAAAACATTACATTACAAAATTCCCAAGCATTTATTGAACTTAATGTGCATATCCCGTGAGTAGCCGTTTTCTACATGATAACTTGAGAATTAACCTCTCTATTCGCCACAAGACGAGCTCCTTATGTACACAACAGGGAGATGAGGGTATTCATAGACAAAAGGGGGATCAAATCCAATTCAATTTCACCAAAAAAACATTCCCCTCATGCAAAGTCTGGCAGGAACAGTGTTTTATCACATCATCCAGATGCTCAGTAAAACTTCAAATGTCTTCAAATCAGCAGGGGGGACCCAACCACTGTCTGTTGGCCCGTCACGCTGTTTTCCCATTTACTGCATTTCACTGACATTTGGTCAGCTATTGATGCTGTGAGAGCCAGCCGTTACTATGGCCGTTACTATGGCTGGCCTGCTCCTACCCGCACAAGCATGCCTAATGTGCTGATGTGACACAGTGACCTGTGAGGAGGGAGAGTGACAACCTGAAGGCGGACACACACTGAGCACTCGGGTCACCAGCCAGGGCTTGCCAACCACTGCTGCTAAGCGTGGTATCCAGGATGGGGGGCGGCAGTGGATGAGAAACCCACCCCGCCCCCACCATCTCCTTATGTTTCACTGAAAATGACATATCTGCCATTACATCCTTGGTCATATTTGGTCCGTAAAGTCCAAATGAAGAAAAAGGATGTAGAAGTACATTTTGGATTCCTTTTCATGGGTTTGTTCAGATTTTGTAAGCAAATGATTAGGACAATACACTTTTGGGTCTTGTTTTTTTTTAGTTCAACCATTTTCTGTTGAAAAAAGCAAAGATGTCCAACTATGCCACTACAGAAGGTGTTGTTTAAAAACGGTGTAGTATCTCTCTACAGTATGGTGCCATTCAATATGTTTGTGACCAGAGAATCTTTTTTCCCTGTCAAACTTCAGCTAAATGCGTGTACATGCAAGAACTAAATGAGCTGTGTTTACTGAAATAAAACTGTCACTATTGATGTTTTTTTTTTTTTTTTTAAAGAAACCGAGGTTATTCCTCCCAAATGCCTTCGACTACAGTGCATTGTCAGAGTGGGACATGGGTTTGCCTTTCCTAAGGCCTGATTGTCTAGAACCAAAGTGCTGAATGTAAATACTCTTTGGGAGATTCCTTTCATTTCTATCAGAGATAGAACGGCTCGGTGAACAGCATGAGCTATCAGTACGCTATGTGGCCAGTGGGTTTCTATTTGTTGGTATGACACCAATCCACCTATTTGTAATTGTGTACATAATGCTACTCACACAGACATGCCAACCTGCCAAATGTTTGGCCAAGTAATGAGACATTGAACTTTATACTCCTCTTGTTTGATCAAATCTATTTGTTGGTCTAAATGTTTTAACAGGATGTACATGTTCTTATAATTAAATAATAAAAAGGTGACTGACTATAATTCACCCTGTATTGTGTGTAAATAAATTAACTATTGCATTTATCAAGCAGTCCAGCTTGTTCTGAAATGGTTGTTTTTGTCCACCTTTTTTCATTTTATATTACCAGTTACATGATGTGTATTATTTTCTCACCGAAAGCCAGAACAGACTTCTGGGGCTATCAAAGAGTTGTCAGGCAGAAGCATCCTCATATGTGCTGAGATCTCGCTTTTGCTGCTCTCGCTTATTGCCTGAACTTGCTTGAACTGCCCATCCAATATACCCGTGTCATAAAGTATATTGGGTTTTAGTTTCACTACAGGTTTCAAAAGAAGGCAGCACACGCCAATCTGGTGGTGTTTGCCAGCACTGCAGTGCTAACACATCCTGCCACCTTCTCTAATCTCCTGCCAGAGCATGTGCATTTAAAAACACACTAAAACAGACAATTCAAAAGAGGTAAAAAACAAACTAAACGAAAAAAAAATGAAAATGTGGTGGCTAAAATTGGAGAAAGAAGTTTATTTGTTCAATTTGGGAGGAAAACCCCAGCTACAAAGCAATGAAGAAGTCAACAGAAGGAGAGAGAAAAAGTAGGAAATTGGCATGCAGGGTTCTCGTGCTCCAGCAGAGAAGTGTGAATCGATAGGCTGACGGAGGGCTGACAGAATGACAGCAGCCGTGCACTCAAGGACATCGAGGAAAAGGGGGCAGAGCTGAGGAAAGGGGTTACACAGAAACTGACAGCTAGCTTTAATGAATAGTAATTATTTTCTCAAAAGGAAGAGTGCTGCAGTGAGAGCAACAGAAAAACTCACCTACTTCTTGCCAAATCAGTCGTGAAGAAAATCTACTGGAAAGACGGAAATAAATGACATCTCTTCCATCTGCCGTCTGCAGAGATGTGAGTCACTTACCCCTCAGAGTTGGAACTTATAAACAAAAAAGGAGATGCATTTCTGCAGGCAAATGGGAAGTGTGATTGCTCAACAGCAGCAGAGGATCGCAAACCCTTGCCCATCAAACTACAGATTATACAGCCTAACACATGAGCATACAGCACAGAGTAGGCTTTAGGATTAATAAAACTACATCGAAAATCAGTTGACAGGCTCAATCAATTGTGTGCAAAAAGCTACATAACTTACCCAGATCAAGGCAAACATTTTATCATCTGTCCATTTAAGGTCAAGGTCAAAAGTTAAAAGACTGAAGCGTTACCAAATTCTACCCATCCTCCATGCTTTAAATCAACACAATGCAACAATTTGCCACTTTTTGAGGAATGACTTTATAAGCAACTAGGTGTGGTACCATCTTCAAATTAGTTTTGATGTTCACGTGAAGGACAGATAAACACACCTGTCGTTCCCACTAGTCATCCAGGATGTGCACTATTTAGTTATGTGTTCCTGGACGGGTCTGTTGAAAATGTCACATACTGTATGAAACTACGACATTACCAACTATATTACCAAAATACACCACTTAGCATGTAAGCAAGCTTGTATCAGTGCCAACTGAGCTGTTGGTGAGACTTGCAAGGTTTTTGCATGCCTCTTAGCTTGTGAGCTCACTAATTTTGGACCAAAACTAAGTTGAACCTTAACATCAATTATATCTGTCTGTGAGAAAGCTGATTTGTGCCAACCAGTCATGGTGCACCCCCATAGGCACAGAAAAAGCCTAAAAACTTAAAACTCTTTGAGCAAACATGAATAAAAAGCAGAAGATTGGACTGGAGCTAGAGTTATCTGTGTGTCAGACAGATGTAGACTAACATTACTTTTCTAGCCTCTGCTATTTCCAGTTGACTACCATAATGGAAATATCACAAACGGACTCGTTGTACAGCTGTTGTTAATGGCCGTTTCACACATGCACAAAGTATTTCTACAGCTATAAAAAAAACTATATTACACATGTGAACATCATTCAGCTCAAAATCTTCTTGTCCATAAATTGGTCCCACGCTATGTGAGTCTATCTATCAACATTAGGGTGCATCAAAATACACAGTTCCAGCATATTGATCTGTCTGGGTGCTCAAAGTGTTACCATCCATGCAAAAACAATAAATGCAAAATATTTTTGCGATACGTGGTGTTCTAGGGATGGAACGGCACATCAGCTTTTACCCATTGGGGAGCCATGTTAAAGCGGTTCATTTTTTGATATCGTTCTCTGGTGCCACTTTGGGCTTTGGTTTCAATGTTTGGTTTCAAGAAGAACTAGAATATGCAATTCCTGAAGGAAATACCAGAGCAAAAAATGCAAAAGTTCAGAAAAAAAGGCCCATTTTTCATTTTCACATGCTGTTTTCCACCTCTAAATCTCAAAGAATTTTCCCAAAACTTTTCAAAAGTAATTTTTATGTGTGTCCGAAGAAAATGCAACCCCAGACGGTTTGATATGTTGAGAAACATTTTTGCATTGCAATTTCATGCACCCTAATCAACATCTAGTATCGCTCTGCTACAAGTTCAGTTTGCAAGCAGACCTCACGTGTATTATTTATGTTGGGATCCTTACCATGTTGTCAGACACTAATAATAACACTTTAACCTGTTAGTGGCGAAAACAAGCGGTTTACTCCCATGGGATTACATTGTATAGACGTTTTGTGGTTGCGGTTATAGTGTAGCTATGTCAGTTATCGGAAAGTGTCAAACATCGGTCATTCTGTTAAACAATCAAAATGCTAAGTTTAATAATGGATTAACAATCGATTTGCTCAGTTTAATAATGGGTTAACATGACAACGCGAACGTTTGCCGATAACACACGCCGTCCAATAATTAACACCGTTACGATAGCGATCTTAATCAATACTGGACCGATTTCAATAGTTAATTGTCCTTAGGGCCCAGGTTGAACAATCCCAACGTTTTCCTTTATGTACGGACCAATCAGTCCCCAGAGAGTAAAGAAGACTTGGGTGTTTACGTCCAAAATGGTATTATGTTATAATGACATTACTATAACTCACAGCTTCAAACCTAGCCATCAGAATCTTCAAGTCTTTAGGAATCGGGCAGTGTATGAGAGGTGAATCTCTCTCCCCAATGAATTCTTTTCAGCAAAACGGAGATTAATTAACTGGGCTATTAAAACTTTGAACTAACGAGGCAATGTTGAAATTAAATGAAGAAACTTAACATTCTGCCAAAGTTTTAGATGAGTTTATTCAGCCAATCCTTTTTCCGAATGGGAAATGTTGATGACACTGTATGCATCTTATCTATGGTAAGCTAGTTGGTTTACTGCAGGGTGGGCTGCTTGGATAGAATGTTTTAGGTAGGCCGAGCAGTAGTCAGCTGACTCAATGTATGATCTCTGTGCAAAACTCATTATCAGCAAGTGTAATATTTATCATATTTGTAGCAATTCTGTATGATGGACGATGACTAACATTTGTAGACAGAGCTAGAAAACAGAAATAGAAATAGAAAGCCTTTATTGTCATTGTATGTGTGTATGTTTTGTTCAGCTCTCAAGTCTTCTCACGACACAGTGTGTTTCAGGTGTTGCGGAGCAGCCAATTACTTGCTAACTTCAAGTTACAATTATCAATAGAAAACTGACAACACGGATCAGCTAAAATGGCTTTAATTTACAGTAAAGTAACAACACAAGTGATTCAAACTATAGTTTCTAGTCTTCATCATCACTTTCAATAACACATTTTTCCTTCTTCTGAATTTCCTCATGGCTGTTGATGTTTTCATTTTCGTCTGGATAGTAAAAAGACTGATCGCTTTCACTCATTTTGAAAATGTCGTCAGAGGGCAATACGGATCCGTATTGACCGGTGAGGAGGGCAATACACGGCTGGCATGACTACACATTAGCCAATCAGAACGCTTGTACTGTCGTTGCGATATAATAAAGACTGTTATTAATCCACACTGGTGGTGGTCTCTTCATTTAGGTGAAAATTACCGCAGATGAACAGTAATATGTTTTGATGACTCTGTTTCCTGCTTGCCCTAGAACACAAATGATCTGCCCAACTAAAAAAGTAAAGGTCAGGTATTTAGCGAGTCCCAAGTGACTTAGAAAAGCATCCTGTTGTGGCACGGAATCAAACCTGTGTCTACTGCTTGGAAACCAGCAATGCGATCCACTCCACCATCAGTACCATATTACCATGGCATGTCACATACCAAAAAATCTCGGATAAACTTAGTGGTGTGGTCTTTGTTCACCAGCTATGGCAGCTACCATCTGGACTTACTGTAGCCTATAGTTGGCAGAGCGAGTAATGACACAGTAGGCAAGCGTTCCACCATTAATTTCAATGGGAAAAAAAGAGGGATGAAAAATGACAATCACAAAAGAACGATAGGGAGTGTTGCAACCATTTTTACAAGAGCACTACACAGGATTAGATTAGACGGAGTTGGGCTGATGTCGATTTCTCAAAAGTACTTGGAGCAGAAGCAGGGCCAGAAAACAGATGGAATAAAGACAATAAATAAAAAAGACCAATAGTGTAAATAAAGAAAACCTAAGAAGAGCAATAGTGTGATTGATTACACAATCCCACTGAAAAATCTTAACTGACAACCATGAATACAGTGGAGGGCTGTTGGTTTTACAGTTGAGCCTTCAATGATATAGGGTTCTTTTGTGCTAAGGAAAGAACAAATACTAACAATGATGTGTGACTGAGCAATCACACTAAAAAGAAAACTTAAGAGCAACAATGTGATTGAGTAGTCACACTAGTAAATATATCTGTGTATAGAATATATTATATATTATGTTATATAAAGACTGTCCCAAGACTGCAACCACCAATAGAGAGAATAGAGCATTCACCTAACGTGGAAATCAATAATGAGGGTAATGGCAAACACGTAGGTTTTCCACTGAGACTCCCTGAGCCAAACCTCAAAGACCAAGCAATCTCTGATTTATCATCTCTTATCTCCAATGTAAACTAAAAGTGTGAATCCTCTGTAGAATTAAAAGAAAAGTAGTTTATACCCTCTTCTTTCTTTTTGTTGTGTGTGGAAAACATGATCTACAAGTGAGCAAGGGATAGAGGTGGTGGAGAAGAGTGGGTTCCTGGGGGCTACAGAATATAGTGAGCTCATGGAGGCCATACCAAAATAATTAAATAAAAGTCAAGCCTTACTTGATCTCTACTTTTAGTGCCTAAGGCTTGAAACTGCAAGTGTGTGTGTGTGTGTGTGTGTGTGTGTGTGTGTGTGTGCGTGTGTGTGTGCGTGTGCGTGTGCGTGTGTGTGTGTGTGTGTGTGTGTGTGTGTGTGTGTGAGAGAGAGAGAGAGAGAGAGAGAGAGAGAGAGAAAGAGAGAGAAGAGGGGGGTGAGTTCCTTAATGGCTTTGGTTCATTTGAAGCAGCCCTGGTTGGCAACCAAACTGATGCTGAGGGGAATTCCCTCAGTGCATATGCTCTTGATTTCTTTTTTATTCAGGATTCACACTGATCATGGTCAAAAGCCTGCTTTTAATCAATTCATTCTACTGTAGAATGGACATGGCAAAGATGTTTATGGCTATTTGCATTTGTTGAACATTTCCTGTAAAAAAAAAAACTAAATGACTATTTTCAGTACTTTACTGTTTTTGAATCTACACTAGAAATAAGCCTATAGTAAAATCAGTATCTTACTGTGCAGCTATTGGATAATAAATGATTGTTATTTTAGAGTGATCTACTGTTTAACATAGTAAAATACCAATAAGGCTACTGTATTATACAGAAAGGCTGAAATGAGTGGACATCTAACCATTAGACCTCCTAGTGATTCTTTCTCAGTGCACTCAGCTCAGGGATAAGACAGTCTTGAGTGGTAATTTTTCTTAACACATTCCTGTTAAGTTAAAAGTATTTACAAATATATCATTTGTCAAAATCAGTTTTGTGTTCTGTGATAGTACTGTTGTATTGTTATGCAGGGCATTACTGTAAATCACAATTGCATTATGGGAAAATGTAACCAATTGCACCAATTGTGGAAATCAATGTCAAATGATCCATTTGGAAAGTCAGGCCGTTTTTGTATGATTAGCTTATGTTGTAATGATTTTGTGGAAAATTACTACTTGTGGCAAGGTTTAAGACCCAATACTGTGAATGACGATATAAAGCTGTAATTCTTTATCCACAACATACACTTTTATCAGCATGTATGCACCCTCGGCGATGACCCCATGATGTTGATGTTGCTGTCGCCTTGTTCTACCAACAGAGCAACATCTACTTTTAGTACCACCTTGAAATTAATTCTATACCATCAATAAAAAAAATATCATTCGTAAGAAATGTCCAGTTATCCTATGTTTAAGTTAAAAATGAAAATTATTTTTCGATATTGGTACATTACAAAACATTTAAATGAAGGAAGCCATTTCCTTTTATAGTTTGGATGATTTTTAATTGAACAAAAATTTTGTTCAGACACTTCACAAGTCTACCCAAGGAATTTTAAAAAGGTGCTATTCAACATTTTTTGCAGCTTTAAAGCAGCGTGTTAGCAGCACCAAGGTCATGGGTTGAAAAGCATAATGATAAGGTCTGCATGTGAATTGTACTTTCCCCTTGTTGAATAAAATAGACTGCTAAGTAGCTTTTACATCCTAAATTCTACATATCCTACACCTCTAAAGACATAGGCACCTGACCAGCTGCGTCTCCTCAGGTACTCTGCCCAGATATATAAGCTTATCTAAAGACATATTTACACCATAATCAGACATGCAGGTTAATATGAATTATGCATCAGTTTCTTTGTTTTACACCTATGAGCGTTATGCTGCTAACAACTTTGCAGGTAAATAAAGTTCTGACTTCTGTCCTGATTTATTAACTTACATTTTTATTGTCATTTTTGCTCTTTTCCTGCTTTTCAATTTCATGTCCATTCAATTGCATTCCTTTATATAGTGTCATTAAAATTCATATTGTCCCAAGGCACTTTATAATGGCCCCCTAGTGCAAGATTTTCACAGTAAAATGTATATTCCACAATGCAATTGTGGGATACACAGTACTATGCAGGACATCAGTTCTACAGTAAAATACTGTTTTATAGTACTGTACTGTGTGTACAATTTCCTATAATGCAATTGTTATTTAGAGTAATAAACTCTAAAGCAGCTCTACAATAATATACTATAGAAATCACAGTAAGAAAGAAGTGCACACATATTGCTAACAGTTTGGAGTTCAGAGTTTCATTACAGAAAGTGCTCAATGAATTGTACATTCTTTGAAATACGCCCACAAAAAGGGTTACTTTGAAATGTAGCTTGTGATAATCTCTCAGAATGATCCTGGGAGTGAAGTATGGTACACACAGTTAGTATCTCCCATAGGTAATCATTTGAATGCCCATTTTTGACACAAAGATAAGAGTGCCAAAGCATGGGTTTCACAATAAAATTTTCAAATATATCAGCATACATCTACGCATTTAGCTTAAGAGATTTAACCACCACATTAATAATTGATTATAAACTAAAAAAATATATATATATATATTTTAATTATTTGCTGTTTCCACAGTTCTGAAAAGATTAATATTATGGGGAGCTTACTGTTAATCTTATTTAGAGGGAGATGGATCTATGATTGAAGAACTACTTTGTATTTAAACGGGTTACTATGCATTGCTCAGCGCAATGCAGAAAGATTACAGGTGACTAGTGAACGTCAGATAAATCTGAAAAAAGAGCAAAAAAAGTAAGGAGGGGAGGATGGAAAGAAGGAAGAAGAAAAGAAAGAAGATGTTCACAAGCAACCACAGTTTTCATACACCAGATAAGAAATTAAAATGCACACCTTAATCATGTGCTTCTGCCTTCTACCCCACCTCTCCCCTCTTCAGCATGTATTCCATCTTCCCCTGTCCTGCAGACCTGGCTGGATCCATCAGAGGCACTGTTGATTGCATCTGATTTGGCTAATCAAGATAAAATATATAATTACAAATACTTTTATCCGGTGTGCTTGGAGCAGGGAGCCTGGCTTAAGATACCAAAAGCAGCAAGGTGGAGGAGACCAGCTGCATATAGGAAAATAAGAAAAGGGGGGGAGGAATTAGGAAAGAAGGCAACCAGGGTACTAATGTACCAGATAAGACTTGAACAGAAACATCCCCAAGCAGACCACTCTTAATCCTGTACCTACTGCATGCCTGAGGAACAAGCTCAGAAGACCAGAGCTGGCAGGGAGAACCAGCCAAGGCCAGCAGTGTCATTAAGAGACACACAGTGGACTGAGTGGACTGTCACCACTGACTCAAAGGGGTCGCCTTCCCTTGCGGTGAGGACAGAGAGACGTCCGGCCGATTCAGCAGACCAAGGCCACCCGGGAGAGAGAGAGAGAGAGAGAGAGAGAGAGAGAGAGGCACGCTCAGCAGTTCCACACCATCACCACTGTCCTCCCCAGGGACAAATGAGGAAGAGGAGGAGAGCGAGGAAAATGACGACACAGATGACAGTGTGGTAGTGTCTCTGAAATAACTGGGCTACGATAAGGGAGACAGATACCCAGGGGAGGGCTGCCTGCTTTGAGCTAGGAGGGGAGGGCTGCCATTTTTATCTGTCACATTACCCACCTCAGCTTATATGATCAGTCTCACAGAGGGAGCCTGGACCGAAGCTGGGGTATGAGGGCGGAATGAGAAAGGGAGACGAACGGAGAGAGGTTTAACCTTGGAATTCCATTTCAAATGTGGAGGTAAATTGATGCATGGGGGCGTTGAGAAGGCGTTGTGCCTAATATTCAATCATTCAACGACCATTACATCAGTTAAAAGGCATAAGAAGTGGTTTGTGCTGACATGTATCCATTGCAATAACCACCACTAAGGACCCCAGCCAACCTGGCTGTTGTGAACACAGTAAACCGGTGTTTTGTCTGTTCCATATTTCTCTAGTTCTGTGGCCCTGTATCCTAGGACCCTCCGGCCGCTACTGCTAACCAGGTTTACAATGAACAGTGTCATCAGCCTGTTTGCCAACAGGAAATCAATTGAATATCCCCCTTTTATAAGGGGGGCATACGAGGGGCAGGAATAGACACAAATCACCCAGTACAGCCTTCATCTACTACCTTGCAGAACCTAGCTGCACTTACACTGGCAGTGACCCTATTCAGACTGATTCCATTTTTTGCTGACTTCATGGGAAAGGGCTTAGTGGATAAAATAAAGGGCATCACCAAGCTTAACCGCAAACACAGGGCATAATCTCTAATTGATCAGCTGAGGACTCCAATCATGTATTTCCATACCGTTACCATCACCCTACCACCTCCACGTGGACATACTAATACAATGAAACAAACATGCATTTGCACCAGAATAGTGTCTTCTTTGCACTGGAAGTTCACAAAAAGTGTAACTTTTTTCGGTACACTGCCTCAAGCCAAGATCTTAAGATAACTAAGTGCAAAGCCACACTGGCTGATGTGCTACTCCCGATTATCCCACACAAAAAATTAAGTTCTTTGACAGTAAGCGGTGGATGTGCCCTATTCTGTTCTAAAACCATTCTTGACCTAAAGTTTCCATGCAGCCGCTAATTGCATCCTTTCATGGAGCCGGGAGAATTTGCAGGCCACTTCACCTTTGAGGCGATTGACCTTTAATCAAATTCTTACTCAACTCTGGAGGCACAGTCACGGCCCTCGCAATCATTAGACAATTAACACAGGTGTGTTGCAATTAAAGTGTAATGCTCAGCAAACCTTTAACAAAGGCTGGAACAACTCCCGAGTTAAATGGAAGGTGCGTAATCAATCCAAATGTTTTATGAGCTTAATTTGTGGGCACTGAGGGGTGAATTGGTTCGGGTAGACTTCACCAGGATGGTGCGGCTTAATGAAAGAGGTCTTGCAAATGAATAAGTAAATAATCTTTATGCAGATAAACATCATGTTTTCAGGGCCAAAGAGAGTGTTCTTCTCCAAAGAGAATCAACTGAATGATTGTTGTGCAACTGCCTTTCAGTGTCGGTCTACGTCTGTCACAACGGAGAAGCCAATCAAAACATGTCAGATCAAATGCAGCTTCAACAAATAGGCTATTTACACCTGGCATTAAAATGTATCTTGTATCCAGATTGCTTCTAGATGTGATTTCAACCTGATTACATTTAAGATGTATAATGTCTCCAGTGTCCATATTGATATCAGATTGAGATCAGGTTGCTCATATGTCCAGCTCAACTCACATCCTCCTCTCGTTTGCCTGGGTCCAAATAACAACAAAAAAAAGATAGAAGAAGAAGAATAGAAGCAGATGGAAGCCATCCGTGAAGCTGTGTTACTGCATTTGCTTACTTTTTCAAACCTTACTGGTTTGGAACAGTAGTGTGTGATTACGTATTTTTGCCCACGTAGTTGTTGTATGTGGATTGGCAACGCAATTGCATTTACACTTGTGTTCAAGGTGGTCATACACACACACACACACACACACACACACACACTCACACTTGTGTTCAAGGTGTGTTCACGATGCGTTCCTGACCACCTTCAGAGGTGGTTTTGGCTGATCGGATCACTGTACTTTCATGTGGTCAAGCATGATCCGATTACAATCTGAACACCCAAGACGCATTTTAATCCCAGGTGTAAATAACTGGGTAGCTGAGAATTCACAGCTAAGATGAGACGCAAGCTGAGAGTGAAGACACTGCATCTTATAGGACTTCATCAGCAGCAAACGAGTAAGATTTTGAGTCTCATCCAGTGACACACACACACACACACACACACACGCACACACACACACACACACACACACACACACCTCACACACACACACACACACACACACACACAGGGTTGAGGAGTAACTAGTTCCATGTAATGGAGTTATGTAAATTAAATGACATAATGAATGTAATGTAGTTGCAGTGAAAAATTAGGAAACTAAATTACAGTTACCAATCAAAATGTTGGTGATTAAAGGGGTTACATCTGAATATTTTCTTTTCGGTAAAAAGCTTTAAAACTTATATATAGAATATAACAGTCATTCTGTTGCTTTGCATCTTTTCGCTGTCTAGACAGGCTCCATTAATTTGGAACTATGCGCTTAAATCTTGAGTGTTGCTTTTGATTGGTTTCTCCAATTTGCACCACCTCTTGTCTGCCAATTAAAAAGTAATTAAATATGATAAGTTACATTACTTTGATGAAGTAAAATATGAAGTATTTGATGAAGTAAAAAATTGCATTTTCAACTGGGTAACTAGTAATCTGTAACCTATTACATTACAAATACCTTTCTCAAGCCTGCACACACACACACACACACACACTGTGTACATATATCTACTGATGCCTAATCTGGACACATCTTCAGTGATGGAATCATTGGATCTGCAGGCGGGTCTTTCAACATCATACGCCCTCCTCCAGGTGACCCAGCCGGGGCTGATCAGACCCCAGCTTGTGTCCAGATGGCTAGCTAGCTACCATGACTCCATGGCTCCCCTCTTTTGAGCCACAGCCTTCTTGAGGCTCTCTCTACCGTATCGGTGTTACTGCGGATGGCTCTCCTCTTTCTCTTACCCTCGATGCCTAAACTACTGAAGGCTCTGGCCAAGGAGCGGGCTGCAAATCCTCTGCATCCAACCTCCACAGCTTGCTCTCCAGCCAGCCTGTTGGCAGTCACTGACCAGTCCTGCGTACTTGGAGAGCTTCCTCTCAAAGGCTTCTTCCAAGCGATCTTCCCACGGGACTGTCAGCTCCAGCAGGACTGCTTGCTTGGTGGACTCAGACCCAAGGACCATGTCTGGTCGCAGGGTGGTGACAGCAATATGGCTGGGGAACTTCAGCTGATGTTCAAGGTCCACCAAGAACTGCCAGTCTCTTGCAGACGACAGGATGCCTGCAGATGATGTTCCTCTGGCAGGAGTTGGCTTGTCCCCAGCTCTGACAAAGGCGATGGTTTTCTTGGGGGGTTGGAACTGCTTTGCCCACGCCAGTCCTGCGCTGTTGGCTTCAGCAATGGTCTTGAGGACTTGGTCATGCCTCCACCTGTACCGACCATCTCCAAGTGCCCTTGTACAGCAACTGAGGATGTGTTCCAGGGTTCCTCGCTTGGGACACAGTGGGCATGCTGGTGTCTCTGCTATGCCCCATATGTGCAGATTTGACGGGCTTGGAAGCACGTCATACACTGCCTGGATGAGGACACACAAACACACACACAATTTTTGAAAGCCTTTTGATGAGCATCCTCTACCCTAAGCCAGACTCATTAATGCAGACGCAAAAAGAGGGGGACTGACAAAAGGAGGAAGTCAAAGACAAAACAAAAAATGCATCCACTCACTTTAAAAAAAAAAATGAAAGCTTTTGGGTGGTTTGAAGGAGTTGTTTTGCTATCTTGTATATATTACTGAATGTTTCTTTTTCCTCTGAATTCTTCTGTTAGTCCCTGCGCTTTCACTAACATCACTGTTTGTGTGCAAGTGGGCGAGAGAGGCAAGGCGTATGCAGAAAGTGCCTCTCTATCTGGCACATGTAGGAGGGCTGAAAGAGACTGAGGGGAGTGAATGAAACATCGCCCAAACCAAAACCACAGAGACATGGCCCCTGCTTTTATAAGACGGGGGGGAGAAGGGGCACTTTTCTTTATGCAGTGTTCCAAGACGTTTGTTTCTTGTTTATCCTTTTTTTTTGTAGCCTTGTTGGTTTTCTTTTCTTTTTTTTCACAATCTTCCCTGTTCAAATTTTCTGTACTCTCTCTCTCTCTCTTTTTCTCTC
Organism: Clupea harengus; assembly: GCF_900700415.2. NCBI lineage: Eukaryota > Metazoa > Chordata > Actinopteri > Clupeiformes > Clupeidae > Clupea > Clupea harengus. The sequence continues at coordinate 13,911,875 of NC_045176.1, forward strand.
TGTACCGGTCTTCTGAGATAAAAGGCTTCAGCGTTTTCCCCCTCAGACAGGCAAACTGCTTTTTCTTCTACCTCACTGGTTTGTTTATAGATATGCAAGGGATTCAAGTTCATTCTCCAAGTGATATATATTTACAAGGCCAAATTCACAACAGTTTAAAGGGTTTATTGGATTAGTTGTGGCTGGCTTAACTGCGCGAACTGCCCGTGGCACGCATATGTGATCAATCATCTGCTGACCCAATTGTTTTTTGGTTTTATCAAAGCATCATCTCAAAAAGGGTGGATTCCTGAACATCAATGACAGTTTTCACTTGTGAGCTAGTTACTCCCACTGTTGGGTTTTTTCCACAACAGAAAGTATTCCTGCTGTTATTTTAGTTGAATCAAGAGCTCCCACAACAGCCAAGAAAAACATCAACATAGCCTAGCCTGTAGTTAGTACTCTGAACATCCTGACAGTGATTTGTGGACTTTCTCCCATAAGAATTTCCTCACCATCATCACGTTACTGATTTAAAAGCAAAACCCTCATTTTGCCAGTGAGCACATTATAATCCACAAGGCCATTTCCTACGAGACACTAATGCTTCAGTGATCTATGTGTGCCCAATATTCTGATAATTAATAATGAATGGACTGGTACCCAGACAGAGTATTATGCAGAGTATTCATGCAAATTAAAATGAAAATAAGCTCCCTGACTCTCCCCTGTTCCCCTCAGCCCATTTCACTCAGTCATTTGACTTGACTTCCCTTTCACTGTCCCTTTTCCCTGGTTTCCCTCCCCACACATGCGCACACACCACACACGCAGGCACTCACACACAAACACACATATATTCTCGGTGCAGATGCACCACACACACACACACACACACACACACACACACGCACTCACACACACGAATGCACATGCACATGCACACGCACAATCACACACATTTCCCAGAGGCTGTCTATCTCTCCTCCGTCTTTCTCTCTCTCTCTCTCTCTCTCTCTCTCTCAGAGCCACACACGGGTAAAATCCTCGCATCAGTATGAAACCTTCTCCCTCTCTGGAGATCAGGTGAAATGGAGGAAGAGAAACTTCCGGAGCGTGCCAAGGCTGCTCGTCACCTCCATAGGGGGGCCCCCTGAATACCGATGGCAGAGAACGGAGTGGGGGAGAGACATCACTTGCGCACCCCCGAGCCATTAGTTAGGGATGCGGCGCAACTGATGACGTTCAGCTTCATTACCCTCCTCAGGCAGTCGCTTCATTTAAAGGGCAAACGCGGCCAAAACGACAGCACACTACGGGATTATTAATCTGTGCGCTGTGACGTCGCCTCTCCACACCTGTTTCAGGGGAAGCGTGCGATGCATTGATGCTAAACAGATTAGTCAACCACACAGTGGTTTCATTTCAGATATGTGGATGTTTCGTTTTTTCTTTTCTTCTACAGTTTTTGTTGCTGGCAAGCTCCAGAGGGTTGATGCTGCAATGCTAATTTCCCCTTCCCAATCCTCGTCTCAGCCTCATTGCTGGATGTCGATACTAGTAAAAGGATGCTGCAAGAGAGGAGGCGCAGTAGAGACTCAGAGATGCACTTCCACAACTACCACGGGGCCTCAAAAAAGCACAATGTTTTTTTAAATATTCAATAACTGCTGTGTTACCCAATTGCTTTAAATATATTATATGATATATGAGCAAACCCTTGGGCATTAACAAACTGAAACTTGTTGGCCCCGCTCCATACACATAAAGATTGGTGTTCTCAAGACTATTTCCACATGTCAGGCTCGCATTTTGCAAACCATTGGAGTAGGACCCCATGATTCTGATTGTCCTACACTAAACCAAATGTATTTCCACCGTGTGTAATTGATGCAAGCTAGTTAGAGAATGGCGTGGTGTCACTCTATCTCCCTGATTACTCCAGAGGCCATGATTGGTGCTGCTTCTTGGTCCACTTCATATGGAACATGCTGCTATGTAAACAATATGACCTCGGTGTGTCTTACAACCAGTCTATCTATCCTGCGTTGGCACTGTTTGAGGCTGCCTCTGGAACAGCTCTGGGTCCGTTCCAGCACAGATCCAGATGCACTGGGCGAGGGCCCGGTGCAGCCCAGAGCAGGCTCATATCTGGGTCCAGATGAACAGCCAGTCTCAACCCAGAGCAGGCTCATATCTGGGTCCAGATGAACAGCCAGTCTCAACCCAGAGCAGGCTCATATCTGGGTCCAGATGAACAGCCAGTCTCAACCCAGAGCAGGCTCATATCTGGGTCCAGATGAACAGCCAGTCTCAACCCAGAGCAGGCTCATATCTGGGTCCAGATGAACAGCCAGTCTCAACCCAGAGCAGGCTCATATCTGGGTCCAGATGAACAGCCAGTCTCAACCCAGAGCAGGCTCATATCTGGGTCCAGATGAACAGCCAGTCTCAACCCAGAGCAGGCTCATATCTGGGTCCAGATGAACAGCCAGTCTCAACCCAGAGCAAGATGATATCTGGAGTCAGACGAACACCTAATTTCAGTCAGAGCTGTATGAGGGTGAGATTTTCAAGGACTAGGTAGGATTTCTTAAGATGGTCACCCTGCCACTACACAACATTGTCACTGTGTGTTATTCATTCAGTTCATTACCAACAACCATTGCACTGTTAAACATTCCCTGTGAATACTACAACTGCTGTATCTTACTGGCAGCTTTTGGCCAGTAAATTATTGTAATGCTGTTTTAGAGTGATCTACTGTTTAACATCTTAAAGTACCAATAAGGCTACTGTAATAGACAGAAAGGCTGAAAATGGTTGGACCCACCGCCAGCCTCTTCAGGGACACTGCAGTTGTAGTGTAGAGGTTCACAATGCAAATGATTTGTAAGTCTGGAGTGTGTTACGTTCAACAAACGTCCTGATCCCTTTCATTGTGTGGAACTGCTTGGTGTCAGCCATCTCAACCATTCAGCTAGAGACAGCTGCCACTTTTGGTGATATCAGATTTTCAGATAAACTTTAAAAATAGCTACAGCCATCAAAAACATTGATGGCTGTAGCTATTTTAATTAAATACTTTGGTACATCATGGCATATCCATTCTTCATTGGCACAGTCAAAATATTTTCTGTTACACTATTTCTGTTACACTATACACTATTACACTATACTGATCTGCACTAGAACTGTAGTACTGTTATGCAGGGAATTACTGTAAATCAAAATTGCATTATGGGAAAATGCAACGTATTCAGGAATTGCACCAATAAGGAACCCAATATCAAATTATCCATTTGGAAAGACAGACCTATTGTGTGATTAGCTATGAAGTATAATGATTTTGTGGAATGGTGTAAGAACTAATACTGTGAATGATGATATAAATGTTTAGCAGAGGTTTTATCCTACTTTATCCACAATAGACATTTTTTATCAGCACGTATTTATCCTGGGTATTGAACCCAGGAATTCATATGGGTGAAAACATACATCTACTTTTAGTACCACCTTAAAATGAATTCCATAACATCAATAAAACATCAATAAAAACAAATATTAACTTTTGAAATATTCTGTTATGTTTAAGTTCAAAGTAAAAACAAGCTACATCATTTTTCATTATCTGTACCTTTCAAAGGATTTTAATGTAGTAAGCCATTTAATTCTGTAGTTGGATGGTTTTTGATTGAATACAAATTTTGTTCAGGCACTTTGCAAGTCTACCCAAGGACTTTTTAAAAGGTACTATCCAACTATTTTTGCAGCATTTGTTGTGCTCTTTGTTAATGTCTTAAGTGTGAAAGCTTCTTTTTTTAATTTAAAATTCATGTGAATTTAACCACACTCACCAAGGCATTTTGTAACTCAACAGGCAGGGCAGTTGATACAGCAGTGTATTGGTCATGAAGTTTGATTCCTGAGAGATGTGTTACGTTTGTGTGCTAGTTGTACTTTTGCTTTGTTAAATCAAACAGGCAGCTAGGTTCATAAATGGAATTGTGAGCACTGTAGCTTCTTCGGCATGTTATTTCTACATACACATCGGCACCTGTTGATGTTGATCCAGTTAATCAACACCACAGCCTTTATGGAGTAACCATGATGGAAAGAAATGACTTCTGTGATTAGACAGAATTTCTCCAGTGTGATCTTGCAATTTACCAAAACCTTTACCTTTATATATTCTGTGATGTCTGTTTAAATGTACAGAGGTTAATCTGTTTTGTACCAGCTTAATGGCTGGATGGATAAAGGCAATATGTTGGTCCCTTTAGTAAAATATGTCTTTATTGTAGACAAAATATGAGAAAACATGAAGTCTATGAAGTATGATCCAGTGAAAATGAAAATGACCATAGTGAAAAATATGTCCTTAACAATTCTTTCTTGGAACAATAAGAGAGTTGCCATCAAAGAATACTTGTTTTCTTTCTAGAACTAACAGCCTAAGAACCATAGGAGAAAACAGGAGAAACCATGTAGATTACCTTGTTTCATTCTTTCTACTTCATACTTCAGTGCACTAAGCACAATATCAAGCAATTATGATGTGTGTCGAGAATAGCAATCCAAAAATGATGATCACAAAGAAAACTAGTGAGATATGGGGTAAAGAGTATTGAATTGTTAAATGTTTCTGAAAATTAAAACCCTGCAGTAATGTAAGAAAAGCTTTTACAGCACGACATCGCCGACTATATCGCCAAAAGACACCAGTTGGCATGAGAGCAAGCTTTTATCAGTGCCAACGGTGCTGTTTGTTGGTGTTTGTAAGGTTTTTGCATGCCTTTTAAGCAGGGGCGGAGATCCCATTTCGTTGTAGGGGGAGACAATACATGGTAAAATGTCAGAGTAATTCCTGGGGGGGACAAACAAAAATTGCTGTCTGGCCCTATCGCCCTCTCTCTCTATGCTGTCCTCGTACTGCGTTTGCTACCTTGCAGGACTAGACAGCTAGATAACACTTTACTTTGGAGAATAAAGATGATGAATTTCAAGTGAATCCACAAGTCTTGTTTTGCTTGAGTTTACTGAAGTTATCAGCATGCAATTATTCATACAGGACGTTTGATTTTGTAAAGCTGTCTGGAACAGACAGAAATAAAGAGACACATGCATTTCACGTCAAATAATGTGGCATAAAAGTAGCACAATACCAGGAGAGCTAGCATAACTTAGCTGCTAATTATCGAATTCTCTTATAAGATTTTTTAAATTCTTAAATTCTCTAAACGGCATTAAATGTACTTTACGACAAATAATGTCAAAAGTTCAAACGCAAATGTACGCTCTTCAAGGAGGAATTCAGTTGCATGTAAATGAACATCTTCTCCATTCTATTCCACCATGGCTATATCCACACGCTTGAGTTTAGTGCTTACCAGTATTTACTGTATTTATTCAATGCCATTTGCAGTGTTCGTGTAGTGCTTTTATTTATGTTAGGACATCACGATGCCTCGTAGAATCATGACTTTAAATGTGAAACGTGTTTATGATACAAATATTCTCGTATTTATTATTATCATAATTATTTAAATCCGATGATGTCGTAGAATTGATGTGAACTGAATTACCAACGATTTCTCACAAATTCAGCCCTTAAGAACATGGGCGCACTCCAATCTGGCCGATTTACGACTGCTATTTAGCGTTCTTAAATTCTGTTCAAAGTTAAGAACCAATACCAGATGAGAAAACTTTCATGAATGCCAGAATTGTGGGAACTTTGCAACATGTTCTTAACTGCGTTTGAGAATGAGATCCAATGTCTTTCAACCTTTTTACATATCGTGTAGCATAGCGGCAGTGACAGGGGAGAGAGGAGGAAAAAGAGGAGTGTGTGTGTGCTTTGTCCAAAATCAGCCTCTTTTTAATCAGCACGCTGGTTAAGCCACTAGCTAATGATTGTTAACAAGCTCAAGTTTGTTGCCGTTACACATACAAACAACTGGAATTGGTCTTCTCATTAGGCTCAAAGCTAGAGACAGTGTGCATCAGGCAGTTCAATTGCTGCTCCTATGCTGAAACATTTCTGTGTAACTACATCAATTATCCACAGTCCCCTCATTATACTTCTTATCGCACTTCTGTTGCATAACAGGTCATGCGTCAATGCATATGCTATCATAAGCTACATTACAAACTCTGAGCCCTATTTATATCACTCATGCTAAAGTATTCAAACTGCTATTTTTGCTAATATGAAGGCAAGGTGCACCCATGCATACATGGGTCAGGCAAAATGTCCCTTCATATGAGGGAGGGGTGATTGAATCATATCTTCTCAGCCAATGATATCACTCCTTTCCTGCTTCATACTGGCATGTATACAGCCTGAGGCATCATAAGGGAACAGGGGAACTCCATCTGCCCCATGCAGAGTGACAAACGGGAAGAATCCCTCATGCACAGAGAGCCGTGATCAAATATGCAGGACAGGAAATATGTAGGATTTCTCTGTAAAGAAGACAGATACATTTGAATCGGATGGTTAATAAGGAATAAAGCATGAACGAAGATTATGTTATTAACTTATGTAACTATTAAACATTCTGGTACTTTGAAAAGACAGACAGTCCAAACATACACAACTAGGCTACGTTTTTTTATAAAAGGATCAGTAACAGAATCCTTGCGTGATAGGAATTTAATTTTTAATTATTGTAATAATAAAGCATTGCACATCTCCCACCCACAAACAAATGCATGCTGTGCCAGGCATGAAGATTTCAAACATGCTTTGCCGCTTCTCACAAACTCCTTATCCCAGCCTCCTGCAACAATCTTTGCTCACCCTTGAAAAAATAAGGCTTTTGCCAGTCATGTCAACTGCATCTCTTGAAGTTTCATCATATATTCAGTGTGAAAATACTGTCAGCATCAAATACCTATTTCAGATAGACACCAGCTCCATGGGTGCTGCACATCACACCAATGACTTAATCTTTAGAGTAGCTCAGGTTCTCCCAGAATGCAATGTCACTGAACACCTCCATTTAAAGGTAGATACACATAGTGTTTACATTTTTTGTAAAATTCAGCAAATTGCTCTTCACGGTCCACTAGCTGTCCATTCAGTCTGTGCTCTCCAAAAAAACTCATACACTGTCCTGGTACTGTCAAACATAATGGTTCAGACTGAATAAACAATTCCAGCCAATCAACACATTGCTTCCGGAGCACGGAAAGTGAGGGTATGTAATTTGATTGGCTGTTGAGGTCAAACATCAACAACCTTTCACCAGAATCACAGACTCTACCTTTACATCACTGCATGTTAAGGCTCTGTTTAGCATTTCTATGGACTCAACTATACCAAGTGACTTCACAGATGTTTCATGATCAAATGATTCAGTATTTCAATTTAGCACGTTTCCTTAATCTCTGATGGTGTATCAGTATCATGGCCATTTTCTAATTTAATACGATAAATGTATTACATATTGTTCTTTTAATCAAAGAAGAGTATCATCAGTTTGTCTGCTTGTTTGCTTTCTTCTCTCTCTCTCGTATGTATATATTATTTGTGTAATCATGTCTGACCTTTTAATGTTTTTTTGAACGTGTCTTGGGCTCAAAGTGGTAAACTTCTTAATCATTTCCTTGAGGTGTAATGCTGCTCCTGCCACATATGCACTAGATTCAAAATTGCAAGTTTTTAAGATGCAAATAGTGCTCTAAAGATCTGAACTAATACTGGGTTGCCCTGTGCAGAAATAAATGGATGTGAGTCACCCTGGCGTGTCTACATCCATCGATAAGCTCTTTGACAAGACACTGACACATGTGACCTTCGACCCTGCACACACAAATTGACAGGAAGGTGCTGAGGGGAAGCTGGCGTCTGCTGGATGGAACTGAGAGGAGTTATTGGAATTACAGAACCCCATGGGTAATTATTATTGGCCCGTGGGATAGTTTGTTGTGCAGCGGGCAAAGATATACGCCTTAATTGGATCCTGTCCAAATCTCCCAAAGCCTTGAAAGAGTCCTGATTGTCAAGAAAGCAAAGCCAGAGAGACAGAGAATAACATTTCGGATACCTATAAAAAAACACGTATGGATGACAAGCACTTTTAAAATATGACAAAATTGTATTATTGACTGACAGTTTGAATGAAATGATTCATGGCAGCTTAATTTGTAACAATAGATGTGTGATTGCTCAGCAGTAGTAGAGGATCACTAACAGCAACGGCACGGATTACACATGGGAATGAAAGCAGTCCACAGGAAAATAAAGTGTGCAAGCCACGGTCATAAATTTGTGTGCTGCATTCTCAGCGAATTTTGAAGAGAAAAAAAACAGAAAAAAATCGACAAAATAACAACTGTGGTAGTTAAATGACTCCATTAAATTCTGTTCAATAAAATGCATGTGTATGTCTCTGTATAGACTTTAGACCCATTATATCATAAAACATGTTGGTTGCTATCACTCTGCTAACAGCAAAAACGAACTATAGCTAGCTTTACTGATCTGCAATAGTAGATCAGAAGTGTTCTCACAACAACCGTGCAGTTAACGTATGTAAACTCATTTATTACCTAAGGATTTGATAGCCACAATCTGTTGTATAGAGTAAATCAGATGTTTTAGGCGCTGGGGCTGTAAAGTTAAGTTTCACCACACAACGTCAGGGTGTGAGTTAAGAGTTGTCTCCCTACCATGGATACCACTCTCTCAGTGCTCAGAAAACCTAGCTAAATTTGACACAACAGAGACAAAGACTTTGACAGATAACGCTAAACTAAACAGGCATCAAACAGCAATAAACACAGACGAAATGATAACAGGCACACATACTAACATCAGACACAAAAAGGAGACATGAGGTATATTCTGATTTGGAACATAGACAGAGCATGCTGGGAGCGATCCACAGTCTTTCATTTAAATCATACAAAAGATTAAAATGTTATACTCTAAGATTATCAGATGTTGCATGCTTTTGTGTTTACAGGAGTCACGGCTTTCTCCACAGCTCTATCGTCCATAACAAATAACGTAGCCCCACAGGACAGATTCAGTTTGTCGTTACATACATTTGAAAGAGGATAGTTGAACGTTTCTGCAGTCATCTTTTTATAAATATTTCATTTAACAGAAATCCGTTGAGTTATTGGCGAGGTTTTCACTGGATTTAATGATGAATTGGTTTGTGACAACTTTACCAATTTTAACAAGCAAGCTTCTGTTAGATCGCAAGCTCACGACACATCACATAGCCTCATGTTGTTGAATGTTTTTACCGATTGTTATTTTAATCATTAGAAAAGGGCGAATTAACTAGCGTGAAGTCTGACACATTCCAGCAGACCTAAATTAAACCTCCAGAACCTCCAGCTTCATGCCAGGCTTAGTGTAACAAGGCATTTAATAAAGATGTGATTTCTAACCACTCAACTGAAAACATTTCCACTACTTCTGTAGTTTCATAACTGACTTTGATGTAAGTCGGTACCTACAAGGCTAGGTTTGAGCAGATGTTCTGACACAAACAGACATACCCAAGGATTTTCTCAGGCCTCATTAGTTAGCGAACAGTAGCTGTTGGATTGTATTTATAAATAGGCTGAATACCAGTCGCTTACTGGTGTTTTCTGCAATTCAGAAAAGACAGGAGTTACAGAGTCAACTGTTACAGCGTTTATTTTTTATGTCTTTGTTTGAAGCAAAGATCATAGAACGTGAAAATCCTCTGATATAAGTTATGTTCAGGCTGAGGCATAAGGTTCACTTTCAAATTCTCAAGCTAACGTCATTTATTTGGGTCAGGGCCGGAGTTCGGAATCGAAAGCAAGGAAGGAGTTACAGGAAGTAAACAAAAGCACATGTACACACAATAGGCAAAAAGTCTATTATTGGCGACCTTTAGAGGCCAGAAGGTCCCAAATCATGACAGGACCCCCTTCTTTAGGAACGTCTCCTGATGTTCCGTGGACGATCAGGATGATCCTTGAGCCGGCCTCCACGGCGTCGGAGACCAGCCGGAGCTATGCTAAGGCCTTGCAAACGGACGACCACTAGACACTGAAGGAGTGTGCCCTTGGCTGCCTGGCTATGCTCAGGCCTTGCAAACTGACGACCACTAGACACTGAAGGAGTGTGCCCTTGGCTGCCTGGCTATGCTCAGGCCTTGCAAACGGACGACCACTAGACACTGAAGGAGTGTGCCGGTTCTGGACGGGGTTGAACCTTCTCGGAGCTGGCGTGGACCTCGGGACTGGCTTATGGGACGACTGGAAAGACCTGGGGCCCTGGACACCTTGGGCTTACTGTGGCCTGCGGCATCCGGGCTGCCTGGTTCACTCAGGCTGCCTAGTTCACTCGGGCTGGCAGCATCCAGGGAAAGAACAAGACAAAAAGCCTAGACTTAAATGGTCACCTGACTCACTAATGAGCAGGTGAAAACAGAAAATGGCGGGAAAGCAAAGACAGGAAGTAAACAAAAGCACATGTACAGACAACAGGCAAAAAGTATTTTGATTGGCGACCTCTAGAGGCCAGAAGGTCTCAAATCATGACAGGTCTCAACATGTGTTGAATGGCATTGCACCAACCTATCAACAGCTAGCTATGTGGTTGACGAAGTTGTCTTTGCACCACCAAAACAAGTAATACTGAACACTGAATATACTTAAATGAATGAAGAATATCTCAGAATGACTTCAAAATTGACAAACTAAGGTAGAATATACTCAGCTTAAATAAAGCCCTCCAATTAGCCAAATTGGAACATACCAACATGAGTAGGGGACTATCCAGTCCGTTTATACAATGCTCAACATATTACAACATAACATGACCCCCGCACAAATCATTCACTTCCCCCTATCCCAATCTTGCAATAAACTATGCAATTCTCTGGGGCTCAGGTTTCTTGGGGGCCGGAAAGTTTGCGGGACCAGGAAGTGAGTGAGTGGTCAGTGTTTGTGTTGTGCGGAAAGCAATGGATTAGCTGCGGGCAATGAATTATGGAGCGGAATCGGCTGGTACCTAACCGACCGCTATGATGGTGACCTCAAAAGGGGTGAGTAAGAGAGGGATTTGTGAATTGTGAGGTTTGATGATGGAACAGCGAGGCGGTTGCCGGCACCGCGCTACATTCCAACATTACCAACTGGTGCAAGGATGCTTATGTGCGTGTTTCCGTGTGTGGTGTCAGGCGTGTTGGTGGAAGCGAGGGGCTGCCTTTTCACAGCCCTACATTGTAATGAACTGGTGCTGTAGGCTACTGAAAAGCACTTCATCATCTTCTTCCTGATTGATATTTGGGAACCGTAAGAAATCTTCATTGCAATGAAAACGCTTTTTGCCCTAACAAGTCTACAAATATACAAGATATTGAATGATTTGCTCATAATTTATTATGTGGTGAAAATGGAGCAATTGACAGAGGGACCATACAACACTGATTGCTGCGGTCGGTAATTAGCAGCAATGGCTACGTTCACACACCTGAAACTAATGAGACTGATGGTTTTAATGGGGGGAAGGAGAATGGCCGCTGCGAAGCGGAAGTCCGCTTTTAATAACTCCCTACATTGTTTGTGTGTGTCGTTACGCGATCGTTTGGCTACGGCCGCGTCGTGCACTTGTAGTCTGATCTGATCTGTAGTCAAGTTTTGAAAATATATGAAGGTAAAGCCCATATTCAATAATAACAGCTACTACATTTACTTTTGATCACAAACACAATCTGAGTTTTGTATGTGCATTGGCCTTGTGGAACTCTGGAGTTTTCTCAGCTATGGTAGCATATGTCTGTTCAACACTGTCAAAACTGCAAAGCAAAGCAATAGCTATAAACGTACTTGTGTTGGGAATGTGGGATGTCGATCAAGTGAGCACATCTCTTTTTCCAAAGAGGGGCACCTTGTGGGCTAAGTAAAAGATATGTTCTGTGGCAGGAAAAAAAAAAAACCCTGCAATGACTTGGGAGGTTTCAGGTGTTGCAGCCACAGAAATGTCTAATAACAAAATTCTGAGCCATGGGTTCCCAATCGA
>NC_045176.1:13928878-14033878 GCF_900700415.2 Clupea harengus
CTAATCTAGTCACAGTACATAAAAGTTGTTTGTTTGACTTTTTTTTGCTTGGAATTTTTTTGAAAGTTACAGAGAAATAGACATTGTGCAATGTAAAAACCACATTATTGTAACTGAAAAATACATCTGAGGTAGGGGTGTAAATCTCTCATGACAAAGACGATCCGATTCGTATCACGATACATGGGCACGATACGATACAAGAAAAGATGCATGTTGATAAAAACGATTCATTACGATTCGATTCGATGCAGTTCAATAATTGAAAACACTGAGTTGTGAGGAAACAATGGACCTCATTCTCGAACATTTTCTTAAGTGTCTTATTAAATATCTTCTTACCAACCTCAGAAAAGATCTCTGCTGGATTCATGAACGCCTGGAAATGTGTTCTTAATTGAAAGCGCTTTCTCATGCACCTGAACTTGCATACAGAAACGCCCCGCCAGCTCCTTATAAGGGTATGCTATTGCAACGTGTGCACACTCCACAGGCAACGCGAAAGCAACTTCAGAGACTGATCAAAATCATTTCAAAGCAAGCACTGGTAAACCCAGACCTAATTTCACCAGGGAAGAGGTGGAGGTACTGTTGCAGAATGTAGATGTGTCCATTCTATTCCACTATGTCTATATCCACGCGATTGAGTTTAGTGCTTATCTATTTATTCACTGCCATTTGCAGTGTTCATATAGTGCTTTTATTTATGTTAGGACATCACGATGGCTCGGTCTCAGAATCATGACTATAAATGTTAAACATAATTACATGATACAAATATTCTCCTATTTATTGTTATTATAATTATTTAAATCCGAGGATGTCTATAGAAACACGCAATCAACAACGATTTATCTTCCTTGGCTAAAGTAGCTAGCATAGCATAGGCCATTGAAATGAATAGGGTAGCTAGCATAGCATTGGCCATTGAAATGACTAGCGTAGCTAGTTGTAATCTGTCATTCTCTCCAGGTCTTGGCGTTATTTGTGAGAATACAGCCTGATTGGTTTATGCTATGCGGGCTTTGGCCTATGACAGGCTGTCATTGTTCTGACTGAGATAAAATGCAACAGGTCAAGTGTTTTGTGTTTTGCGTAGCAAAAAAACGAAGAGACAAACGCTTGTGAACCGATTCATAACTTTTAAATTGGGCAAAGACTGGTTCATGTCATTTTAATACCGATACGGGACTTCACGCATCGATGTAGTCGTATCTTACACGCTAAAAACGGATATCGATACTTATCGGTTATTTTTTACACCCCTAGTCTGAGGGGATTTGCGAGGTGTCTGAGCCAGCTATCTAATGTTGGCATACTACTACCCACAAGGTAAACAGCGTATATTGAAGGATTGACGGAGAGGTGCTCGGAGAGGGTTTGCCATGACGGAGAGGGCTCTCCGTGTATCCGTAATCGGACGACCATAAATTGCGCTTTAGTTTAGGTCTGCTTACTGCCTAGCTCATCAACTGATACTCAGCACCAACCACAGTCTCTCTCTGGATGAAGGCAGTGCACTGAAGCCAGTCCTCAATCATTCCGATTCGCCTGCTGACCTGCCAAACCAATGTCCGCCGCCACCCCAGCTCCACCTCTTCAAATGACTGTACTGCATGTCCACCTTGTATTTGTCATATTTTACTGCATTTATTAATGATCAGGTAATTCACTTTGCCCTATAACTCTGTGTGCACCTTTATGTTGTATTTATGTTGTTTGTGCTGTTGGTACATTGCTTTGTATTTGTTCATTTGTATTAATTATTATGTTATTGCTTGAAAAAATAGAAATTTTCTGGCTCCCAAAATAGTTACAACTGGAGCGTTCAGCATCAAGAGTTGCCAGGCAACTAATATTAAATGTCAAAGTTTAAGAGATTGCTGCCTGGACTGTTCTTTTGCTTTGAATGTAATGTCATACAATTACATACAATACAACAGAGTATATCAGAGACGCAGAATGATTACTAGAGGTGAAGAGTCCGAGTGGGGTTGTGCCAGGATATCCCCACTCATGGAATACCTCTCGTCCAATCAGAAATGAATAAATTCTCCAACCGAAACTGTTGTAGAATGTCGCGCATAGCACTGTAGCCAAGGCAACTACTGTGGGGCTAATTTTATAGGGCAGATATTCCATACCAGAAGAATCATCATGGTTCTATTCCATGGCCACTGCTTGACACAATTATGGGTGTAGGCAACTTGTTTCCCTCCTAAGCAGTTATTTATATCAGTCTAGTAAGTAGGTTACTGTCATCTTAATTTTAAATGAACTCTCCAGCCCAATCCTCCAGATGCTCTGAAACATAAATGGAAAAGGCAGTATAAACTGTCTAAAAATTGGATAAGAAATCAAAATAATTTAAAAATACCACAAGAAAGGCTGGGAACACCTCTCATATAATTTACCCTCTTCGGAACCACTTCCAGCTTTTAATTTCCCCGCGTTGATCTCTGAGAGACACTCTCGTAGCTAAGCATGCACAATGTGTCTGGCAGTGCCAATCTATCAGACTCCCACATGGAAATGAAGAGCCCTCTCGGGCTAGATTCCAACCGCCGAGACGGTCTCTTCCCAGTCTCTATGAAACTTTAAACACAGTCCCATCTCTAGGCTCTCTTTCTCCTCCCTGCCTCTCTGCTCTCCTCTCTCCTCACTGTACCTCATTTTTTTTTTTTTCTTCAAAAGAAGGATTCCTTTTGCTGGCAAGACTCACACTGCATTGGCAGTTTGTCTTTCCTGTGCTGTTATGTTTTTTTTTTCCTTCCAGAGGAAAGTGTGGCTTCGGCTCGAGGACACAGTCCCCAGTGGGATGAAAACACAGCTCAGTATGCCGATCAATTACACCGCAATATCATCACAGAGAGAGTTAGAGAGAAAGAGAGAGAGAGAGAGAGAGAGAGAGAGAGAGAGAGAGAGAGAGAGAGAGAGAGAGAGAGAGAGAGAGAGAGAGAGAGAGAGAGAGAGAAGCCCACCGGAGAACAGCTCATTACTTCAAAACTCAACTTTCCTCTTTATTGCACTGCTACTCAGACCCGGGGATATGGGACAGTTTGATAAATATGGAATAATGATAAAAATATTTAAAAAAAACTTCAAGTGCTCTTAAAAGGACCGCAGTCTTATGGAAGTTTATGTGTGGTACTTTGCAGTTCAGTTCGCTTCAAAGAGAAACTCGAATTGGGATATTCACTGGTGGTTTGTGGGCAGCTGGTCCCCTCATCGGGAACGCGTGTGTGTGTGGCATGTCCGACTGGAGAGCAACCACAGGCATCACTGCAAGGTGTAAACAAAAGAACGCTGCATTTCCCTAGATCTGTTATCTGAGTACAGAAAGCAGTGACACTACAACTAATCCGGCTAATTGTGTGTATGCAGTCAACGTGGGTTAGTCACTGAGTTTAATCACTACTTATGAGCTTTGGCCTGAATGGGTTATGAACCTCTCTGGCATTAAAAAAAGAAGGGCTGGAAAGGTACACACATTTTCGCAAGGCAAATATCTGGGACTAGGCACATGAGAATGAGATTATCATATGATTAAATCCAAGCACATGATTTATAGTTGAGATGTAACTGTAGCCTACATCTGGAAGTATCACATATGTGGCGTGTCTAAGCCTCAAATGACAACACAATAGAAAGGCTGTGTGACAGCTAATGTCATGTGCATTCAATATATTTCAAAACAAAAACACAAACACAAGAAAAAACACAAGACACATCACATCAATGCCGGAGTCAACAATGTGAACCTTTTTCACCGCAACTGCATAATTTTCATGCTGCTATATGGATAGCAAACATGTTGATAATGAACATTTCTGTTACAATGTTTTTTGTGACAGGAAGGCTCCAAAAGTAACTGAATAGTTAAGGAGAAATGTATCCTTTGACCTTTCATTATCCACTCCACTCACAAGTGCTGAATCATGATTGTCCTTGTTATTAGGATCTTATCAGTCATTTGTAGGGTGATTAGGCCCATCTTTAGGCTTGCGCAACACTTCACAACCTGGAAGCCATTCAACAGAATAAATCTGTATTGTCCATATTCAGCACATTGTCTAGTTTATAAGAACATAAGCTCTTTTTCATGAAGGACTTCAGACCTCATTTATTCTTTCACATATGCACACACACACACACACTTTTGTGATATAGAGATCAGTAAGATCTCAGAAGCAGTCGGCTGACCTCACTAAAGCATTGAATGGAAAATCTATTGCCACATGGTTGTGGAGATATTTTTTTTTCCCCCTTTGACAAGCAAGAGCATAAAGTCGAATTTGAAATGAGGAAGAGGACAAAGACGCTTGAGGTAAAAAACTGGAACCCTCTTGAGCACTTGACAAGTGGAGGCCTCAAGTGATTGCATATACCTACCAGCAGAGAAGGATAGGCTACTCTCATTGTGTGGTGCGGGGGCTAGGGAGACAAGGGTACAGAAAGCACTTTAATTTTTAACTACTCCATCTCTGATTAAATATTCATAGAAATACCATACCAGCAGATGGATTCATGCCCAGTTTTCAAACCCATGCTTTCTAGTTTCCATATGTAGCTCTGGACCATGGTTAAGTCTATGTCGACTGCTTCCATATAATGCTGTTACTAATAGTCTAACTAATCTACTTTCATGATCAACTGAATATTTTTTTCTTTACTCGGCATCAGTGGTTTGTGGTACTGTGGTTGTGGTGGGGATCAAATGAGACAAATCGTATGTAAATTGGCCAATGTGTCCCCTTTTAGAGGCAAGGACTCCTAAACAGAAACAAGAAAAGGTGGTATTTATGGAAATTTTTGTTTTCAGCAGTGGAATTAATTCCACACTAAATAAATCCTTTTTTCTCCAGATAGTATACTGCGGTCGTAAGAAAGAGCCATTCCTTGAAGATACGTGTGGCACATCAGCAAACACAGTGCAATTATGCAGTTCGATTGCTACCACAGGGGGTATGTAGGCCAGTGCAGACCCATGGGCACCACGGGAGACACATCAGTACATTTCAAATGCAGTCCAGGTTAGAATCACAATGGCCTTGTAGTATGGGAGCAAATCCATGAAAATAGTCATTCTGAGGAATAAAACCGTTATCTACTGTATAGGAGAGATGCTCCATTAATATTGCCCTTCTCTTGCATGCAGACATGTGATCTAGAAAACCAATGAAGCCTTCTGTCTGTAATATGAAGCAGTCAATGAATACAGAAGCTACTGAATGATTGACAAAACACAGTTTAAACATTTAATAGATAAACATATCAAATGTTTAAAGACAAGCCGAACACACTGTGAATCTAAATCAGGACTTCTAATCTAAAAATTCTAATTTAATCTCTTTACACAACAAACATATTTTACAAACTTTCCATTATTTAAAATTCAGTCTAGACCCTATGTTCCTGCCATGAACACTTACACAGTATGTCTAACAGTTTTAAAATGATTTCTCTCCTCGATGAACTGCATTACATTAACATCATTCCCCTCCATTTGCCCCACTATACTGGCTGTTAAATAAATATTATTCTACCCAGTCCCGTCTTCAAGGTCATTTGAATAGATACAATAAAGAGATGCTGTATGAGTGAGACGAATGATCCCTCATTAGGGTAATCAGTGATTTGGAGGCCGGGTGTGAGGGTGTGCCAGTTCAAACACTTCCATTCTCTCTGGTGCCTGCCCAGTGCATATGCTTTGGCTCGGCATACTCAAGATACAGTGGGTGTCAATTAGCCAAAGAGACTCCCTTAAGCAATGAATTAAGCCGTAAATGACTCCAGCCAGGAAGCCAATTCAATTCTCCAACACTCAAATGTGGATCATCAGACGTGTTTAAATACTGTTCAATGTCAATTACTTTGCATGCACACAACAACAGCTGTTTTTAAAGGTACAGCTTTTTTGTGTCTGGATGGGCCTATGCTAAGATCTTTAACTCAATTTCTGTGTCATTTAAAGAAGCAAGTGCATCCTAAAATGCATGCTGTGATGAAACACATTAATGCTGTTGTTAATATTGAAAGAAATCTTACTTTAATTTTTTTTTTAAATCTGCATTTTATGGATTGAAAATGGCTCAATACATCATCTACCGGTAAAAACCATGCTGATGTATCGGCGTCCATTTGGTTCATATCCACATTATGAAATGGGCGGCCCACCTCCCCCAGCCCCGGCCCGTGAGTGTGAGTCTCATTTTCATTTGCTGATCGAGACTCATCATTCACAGGAGTTTCCACTCCCCATCCCAGCCCCTTGCCCACTTTAGCATCTTTCAAAATGATGCAGTGGATGGAGGCAGGCTCAGAGCTGGGAGTGTATTTACACTTACACTAACACTATACCATACTAATACTTACACTAACACTTATACTAATCGAAACCAGTGATAAAACATGTAAAGACGGTCCATCCAATTTATCTCATCATACCACAAAAACAAATGTACCCAATCAGTCATAATGCAGGTTATTGGTGTTAGAGACTAAAGCAGAAGCAGTTGTAGCTCAAACTGACCCCTTGTGCTAATACTGGCTAGTCCCAATAGGGGAAGCTCCGGGGACTGGTTACGTACTGGTCAGTATCACCACCAGTTTATCACTAACAGTGATAATTTCAGCAGGACCTCTTGAAACTTGTCAGTAACCAAATGAAGGCCTTGGCACATAGAACAACTAAGTTGGTCTGTTGAAAAATGAAATGCTGTGACAAGGCTTTGTCAATACAATGGTAAGGCACCGTGTATAAAAGCACAGATACTACAGAAACAATTTGGAAATAAAATATTGAAATATTGAAAGTTAGCCCCATGCCTCAACAGAATATCACCTTTCACAAACTTAAACCTTTAAATTGATTTCTTTTCACACAGATTGTTGTATGCCTGTTGTGTGTGTTGGTGAGGAGCGGAATGGAAAAACTCCTCCAGGTGGGGTGATCCCTGTGGCCAGGCCAGAGAGAGTGCACGGGCTGGCGGGCGCGAGGGTGCGAGAGGCAGCTTCCAGGGACCAGGTGGTGTTCAGCAGGGGGGGGGACTGAGCCAAGTGACGCGCTTTTTTCCAGAGACATTTTTACATAAATAGAAAAGTAAATATTTACTGCTTCATAGTCAATGCTGGTGCGCAACCTGTTCATGAAAAAAAAATCTGACAGGCTGCCATTGCTGAGGATGATCTCAACTGATAATCTCAACTAAAGTACAACTGTTAGCTTTCTCTCAGAGGCAGATATTCACAGGCTTCTTTTTTTTTAAAGGATCAGTTTTGCCGAACAGATGAACATTTCAACTGTATGTGAAGCACTACAAACACTGAAAACATGAATTACCTGGAGATGAATGAGAATATGCGAAATCTCTTGCCCACCCTCCTCTCTCTCTCTCTCTCTCTCTCTCTCTCTCTCTATCCCTCTCTCCCTCTCTCTCATGCTTGAGGGAAGCCAATTTCCAAGGTTGAAGCAAGTGGCACAATGCAGTAAATATCAGAATCTCAATGTATGAGGATTTGAGCATAATTTCCTATCTGAAATCCATTAGCCACTCTCTCTCTCTTAAATTAATCTGTCCCTCAAGCGTGTAATAATAAAAAGTATGCTTGGCAGCAAAGTCTTATTCATCAGAGAACTCTTGCAGATAAAGAATGATTCGAAAAATATGAGGGCCTCTTCCTAAGGATGTTTTGTGAAATGTCATAAATTTGTTTCATTTTAAGAGTCAGGCTTTTGAATTCCTGCCACTGATGATCCCAGAGTCCCCCACACTGACATACAGTAAGTAAATGAAACCTGAAGACCCCTGATCTTGCACGATCACGTTTCCATTTTCTTTGAGTCGAGAAAACCACCGACTAAGCAGAATCCTAAAACTTGACCAATATGGTGGGGTTCAGTTTGTCATAGAATATAGACAACGCTCTGAGGATGTTACCCATTGAAGTCTTACCATTGAAGTTAGTTTATGTCTATTTTGTGCCTTGATTGTCTATATAGATCTATGACAATGGAAAGAAAGCTCTTTGGAAAGAGGTATTTTCTAAACATCTGGTAGATTTCTGGAAACTATAAACATGTACATGAAGTCAGTAAACTGATATCTTCTTGTCACACCTGCAAGTTAACAATGTTAAACTAATGCTCTGTTCATCATTAAAATACCATACTGTTTAAGTATGACATGAGAATGGTATCTTTTGTGAAGGTGTAGTTCATCCCTCATCACACAAATACCACAGGTATCCAGATCGATGTTTTGTCTGACAATCGAATTGTCAACTAATGCTGAAATACATTATTTTCACATCTTCCCAGAAGTCTGATTAGAAATATTTAAAACAGGCTTCAGGCCCCACACAACACTATTAAGAGATTGTAAAAGCAAGTAATCACTCATACAGATAGAACCATAAGCATTCCTGTAATTATGTGGCAGCAGATGGCTAAATGAGATAGTGATTATACTTACTCCCAAAAGGATCGTTGTCTCTTGAGTGAGACAGTAACCTTCTTTAAGAGTCAATGGCAAACAGAGACCCACCGGATTAACTACTGGGAGTTAATGTACTGTCAGGGGTGTCGCCCCATTTAGATAATCATTAGGTATATCCTCAAATACAGCTGTGTTTTTGGGTGACATCAAATTTAGGGTACCAATCAAATTAGATGAACTGTTGTACTGGAACAATGATGTCTTTGATGTTAGCTTACGTCTGTAGCGTATTTCAAGGATCAGTAGACTTGGAATACGAAACATCTGGGAAGAGGCTACTTAAATGCATAATCCATCCATGCACAATGCGCATTGAGGTAAACATTGTGTAATTCATATCTAGAGCACTCCAGGGTACAAAATGAGCTTTGAAAGCCTGTCTGAAATTCAATAATTATTTGGCATTGGCTTCTTTCTCTTTTTAAACGAGGTGCAGTTACTTGTCGAAGGTCTTCTATCCGCAGCGAGATTGAGGTGTCGACTGGCATCGGTTGTTTGGATTGGTGTGGGAGAGGCTGATTTCCCTCTCTCTCTCCTCACCCCTTACTGTGAGCCACTGATCTCAGAGCTGCATGCATGCAAAACTCGAGACACAGCACCCCCCCCCCCCCAAACCCATATTACTGAAGCCTCAGCAGAAGAAGCTGCCATGGAAAGATTTATTTTTTGCCTTCTTTGAGGGGAAAAAAAAAAAATGTACACGTGGGAAGGTGCTGAATCTTGATCCCTCCTTGTCGATTCGTTCCAGATTCCAAGTGTTTATCTGGCCATGGTGGTTTAGGCACATCTTGCTGTGTCGGCAATCAAACATGCACTGCCCCCTGGACAGGGAGGGGGATTAATAAACATTGGCGTCTGCTGTGTGATGCGAGTGCACAGCCAATCCACCACCTCCCTTTTCCACAGGAGTCTTATCAGACCCGGCGCGAGAACCAAGGACCCGTCACGAGAACCAAGGCCGAGGGAGGCTGAGAGAAGAGAGGCCTCCATGCATAGCAGCATGTCAGTGTATGTTGTTGATGGGTTTCTCAAAGCATGAAGTCAATAAATATCAGGATCTGCAAGTTTTAAAAGGAGACAGTGTACACACTAAAGCCAAATGTTAGGATTCAGGTTGCCTCATAGCTGGAAGAGAACTGGATGATTTGAATGATTCATGATGAGCGTTATTGGTGCATGCAGATGCTCAAACCTTGCAAGGTCAGAACTGCACAGCAGGGTACCATGAAAAAAAAAGTATTCAATTCAAATAATTCAAATAACTTCGTTTTCAAAGTATTAAAATAATTTTAACATAATATTAAACATTTCAAGGAAATGATCATCGTTGTATGAAAGTTAAGTGTATTCTATGAACGACGAATGCGCCATTATCATGCTTTTATCCCACACAGATATCCTACTCAGTGGTGTCCTTCCTATTAGTTGACATGGATGTTTTTGTGGTACACCTGGTTTTTCATTAACGTGTAATAAAACCTCTGCTGTCCTATCCTACAGTTAGAACTATAAAAGCGGCACTCATTCAAATGACTTATTCAATCATATGAGAGGACAGAAATGTGGCAATGAGGGAAAATATTTCCGTTGAAAGCCAACGACACATTTGAAAATATTTAATATTATAAAATTATAGATTAATGCAAGAGGACACTGTGGCCTTGCTTATTCTGAGAATCAGGGAGAGTTCTTGAAAAAGTTTCTCAGTTTTCACCATCTAGCCATTCTGTCTGTGCTTACTCTCACAGATTTATGAGGGCTGTAGAGCACATGACAACATTCCCATATTTGCTGTTGCCAAATTGCTCTATTGTATTTTGATCCACTGAAAGGTGAGTTGAGGGGTTGTGGGTCGCACAATATTGATTCAGCAATGGACACAGAGAGGATGAGAACAGAGCTGATCCAGAATGCAGTGGCTTTGATGGTGTTCAATCCTAATAGATAAGAAATAGTCGACTGGTGGTCCCATTTATCAGTAAAGCTCATAAAGTGGTGATACCAGTTTCGGGACGCATACAGTACCTATGTGTTTGGCCGTTCACTACGTGCCAGGCAAAAAAAGTTTTAAAAAAAACATGTTTGGTTGAAAACATTGATTTTTGTGAAGCACAATCTCAGCTTTCAAAGTTTCCCACAACTTCAAATAAATGTTTTTCCTCTCAATGCCTCCGACTGTTTCAACTCCTCTGCTGCCTTCGCCAAATGGTGTTTCAGCACTGATGTCATCCTTGTCCACACTCCTCCAGCCAGACCGGCGGTGGCATGTGACACGCCTGGTTCGAAACCACCGGCTAGTTGTTTTTTAGATCAGCTGTCGGCCTTGAGAGGAGATCATGTTCACATACCCAGTGGTGACTCCATTTGTCCTTTGATCCCAGAGATCCTGCCAAAGCTACCTCGCCCCATTCCCCCCGCTGTTGCTCAATCCCTCTCTCCATCCAGCCAGCATCAAAGACCCCTTTCAGTGATCAACAACTCATCAAAGCCCAGCTTGAAGCTTCCTGCTCGTCTTTTTCCAGGAACTGTCAAAGCTAGATGAGCTTTAGGTGGCTCCCACCTGAAATGTTGCAAGTTCAGCTCTGAAATTACCATGCCAACATAATCACTCACACTTCTTCCGATTAGCAAATTGGAGGATTATGACCATGTGTCAGACATTCATTTGCAAATTAGCCCTGCAAGCCAATTAGCAAAGTCGCAAAGTTTCTAACACTTAGAAAAGGATGCCTAAAGTGTTGCAGAGAGAGAGAGAAGAGTGAGGGCTATCTTAAAAGCCAACCCAACCTCTGAGGATAAAGACAACGTAATGTTTGTTTTTCCTAGCATGGTGTTCGTCTGAAGGGAAAGGTCAAATTCAAATCAGAGCAAAACAAAAGGGTCCTGTATTACACCGGGGCTATGTGGGTGGGGTTGGGGTTGGGGCTGGGCGCGGGCTTTGAAAAGCTACTAAAATATAACTTACAGAACTGAATTACAGAACACATGTGCCCAGGGCCGTGAAACTCCTGTGAGAGCAGAACAAAAGTGTGAAAACTGACAAGGCGAATCAGTTTGAGACGGACCCAACAGCTATCATGCATGGGATTGACCTATTGCTCTTCTCTTGAGATTCTCCCAGTGCATCTTTTGCATATTCCTCCAGCTCTGACATGTTATCATATGAATATATTTGAGTCTGTCAACACAGCTTACTCTTTCTTTGTCTCCACACAGCAATTCCCAGGTGGAATGCTATGTATTCTAAATTTCAATGAAGGGCGTGCTCCTGATGGTCCACTGAACTGTAGGCCTTTCCCTGTTCTCGTCAACATGCTGCTTGACTTCCCTGTATAATGCAAAATTTAGAGCATATGCCAACAGTGTGAATTTATCAGGAGCTGAGAGAAATGGATGGAAGAAAAGCAATGTACTTTCATTGGGGATGATATACAGATCAGGGTTTCCACTAGGATTATTGGCAGGAAAGAATTCATTTTACCGGACAAAGTTGAAATGTACCGGCACATGTTTCAATAACAATCTATTGTCTGAGTTGCGAGCCAGTAGTTATGACAGACTACTTGGGGACATGTAAATTAACCTGTATTACCTGAAGAAGTCTGTTGTCGCAAGAAGGCACCTAAGGTGCCTTAAGTGACCAGGTTTCGTATCCCAGTTTATTCCCTAATCTGGTAGTCTGTAAGTAGTCTGGAACACCAGACACCACTGTTGGGCTTCTGGAGGTGTCGTGGGCCTAATTCAACCAAACACAGATGAAGGAAGGTGCCCACTTGACAACCCCAGTGAAATGCTTATGAAGGCATCTTTGTTGTTAAGTGTTGGGATGATGGTTGTAGTGCTCCCTATTATGTTATAAAACTCACGCCAGGTTGTTGGGTATGAGTATTTGCATGTGACACTGAGAGGGGAAGTCCCCAACCAATAGCACAAGGAATTTAACATGATTAAAATGTTTCCTGTGTATAACTACCTAACTTTGTTCTAATTTGATGCCATGAAAAACTGTCAAACTGTCCTGCTTAGCAACCACAGACATGAAACTGAAAAACTAAAGACATAAAACTGAAGAAAGAAACTTAAATGTAACTTTTAAAGGGACATTTTTGGAAGCATTCCAAGATGAAAATGACTCCAGAAATGTTTACTGTTGCTCGCTAGGTGTTTATGCACCTTCTTGCATAAGTTATGCTGCAAGTTATAGCAAATAAGCCTACTTACCCTTCTTAATGTTGCTGGCATTTACCGTCACGCCACTGGCTATCAAACAAATCCAGAGAGCATACCAGGCAAAAATGTAGTTACTGGCTAACGGAAACCCTGGTACAGACCTACTGTATATCCTTATGGCATTAATAAGAGGATTAGATCAGGAATAGTTACACATGTTTTTATCTTGTACCTTCATTGAGGTCATGTGATTCAGGTAAAAATCAATATGATATAATGAATCATTAATGAAATCACAATAAATATCGAATGTGCATTACCGATTTAGTTTAGACTTGTAATGTATGATCTTTATAATGGGTGTCTAAATCAGGGAGAGCACTGGCATGGTCCTCTATGTCGAGGCATATAAGTGTTCAATTAAGTTAATGCGTGTTTTGCCTCATCTATCTCTGAGAACCCAAGGGTTTGAATGCTTGCAAGGTTTATATTTCAGCTTAGCTGGGTACATAATCAGCTAGCAACTAATCAATACTACCCATCCGATACAGGAAATTAATGAAATCCCACTTTTTATACATCTGCATGGATACAGCGAAATACATCTTTCTTGAATAACTGGTTTTGTTTTGTATGGTTATCTCAAAATGGTTACTCATTATTATATATACGTATACAGTATATAGCCACTATTTTATTTCTGGGTCTCATAACCTTCTTAATTTATCGCAGTATTTGTTTGATAGCCTCACAAGTAACGGGATGAGTGGAAGAGTACTAATGGAACAGGCAGTAAAAGCTTCAGATTTCCACTGAGACATGCAGCCCAAATTGAAGAATAGATTGTTATTTGGACATGATGAGTATGGGCTCATTTTCTTTTATTGGAACAGAGGAATCAATCCGCCGACAGTCTAAAGGTAATGCAAGGGCAATGTAAACAAAATGGAAAGGACAGCGAATGTTGCAGGTTAACAAGTTCCAGCCATGTCTGTCGGAGTCACAGATGCCCACCCCTGTGTAAATAACCAAGGCAATCTAAACTCGAAGTCCAAGTAAACACACAGAATGAACTGGACATTTGTCAAGAGAACGAGAATGGCTAGACAGCCATTATCTCCAGTTTAAAAAGCAGGTTTGAAGTACATACATGTATGTGTTTGGTAATGGTTTTAAGGGTGATGTTTTTCTTGATGTGAATGTAAGGAGCAGGCTGAACCTGCTGAACAGTTGGTTGCACCTTATGGGTGACAGGGTGACTGTTGACACAGATCACGGCAAAACAACTAATTGTGTGTCTGACTCTTCTGCCGGTCTCTGGGATTGTGGGATTTCTGGATCCCAGCGGGATTGTGGGGTTTCAGGATCCCGAGCTGGATGAAAAATGTTAACCCCTTCCTTGTCTTTTCAAAGTAATGTCCTTTGAGCCAGGATTTAGAAAAAAAGTAGCTATACTGCTATAAGCTGCATCACTATGAGACAACCTGACCTCAGAACTTTTTAAACTTCATATTTAAACTATATTGACATGTGAAAGAATCTGCTGTTCTCCGGCGAATTCGTCGGAGGCCCAGGCTTGGTTCAAGTTAGCTTCTTCAGAATAACAGACTTGTGGAAGACGGCTTAGCGAAAGAATGTGTTTATTCAGCCACTAGCCACGGTCAACTCGACACAGCACGAGCATGCACTAGGCACGTCTGCTGCTAACGGGTCGCTCTTCTTTCTCCTTCTTTTCAAACATTACAGAGATGTACATACATTTATACTGTAGAATTAATGTATATGTGTTCACCCAAATCTAACACATGTAAAGTCAAAGGGGCTCAGCCTTCCCAGTGTGCCCAGATGTCACCTACCTCATAGTAATGGTGACAGGCTTAGATCTTAATAAGAGGTGCTTGCATTTGTGTACCTGGACATCTCATAATCTGTACGGTCGTGAATCATATAAAAAAACTGTTTTAAAATGATAATGCACTAAACTTGCACTGTGGACTTGCTGTACGTCATTACAGCGTGTGTGGAAAGGCATGTGAATCTCATAAATGTCATAATATGAAGGATGAAGTGCGTGCATTACACAGTTACGACACGCTGGTCTGAGACAGCTTTGCTGTATTATTATATTATGGAGCCTCTGCAGTGTGCTTAGTGGGCCTATCCTGCAGGCTTCACATCAACACATCATAGTAGTAAATGACCACTGTCCTTGGCCAGTAGTGCGCATGAACACAAGAAGCATCACAACAACATTCTCACACAATAGCATCTGCACACAATGAGGTTTTATATGCCCCAGGCAATGAAGGTCACAGGTCATGCCACAGGCAGAATGCAATCTGTGTTGAGACCAGAGGCAGAGGTGTAACATGAACAAATTACTGATATTTTCTGGCTCTGCAAAGTAAGTGTTCAACTCCATCAAACTGGGCCAGGCATAAGGAATAGCAGGTGTGCATCCTATCCGCCGTAATCTAGTAGTCAAGATTCTTTTCCTGGCAAACCATCTGGCGCCTCTCCCGAGACCTTCAGTTCCTTGGCAGACATGTTGTGACTTGTATTGAGGGCTAGTTTGTGAAGACTCCACAGATTACGCATTTCAGATATACACGGCTCAACAGTCTGCTCGAAATGTAAGAAGGAAATCTTACAGTTGTCATGTGTTTAGCAGGAAAGTTGACAACCTTGTGTGAGATAATACAAAAAACTGTGGCGCTCAGTGAAATCTACGTCAGTGGTGGCGATAGGAGGAGGGGTTGTTGCAACGTCCATGCAACTTTAATGTGTGGTTTGTATACAGGTAGTTTATCATTATCTGGCTGTAGGTGCAGGGGAAGGGTTTACATTCTACTTAATGCTGTGTGTCACAAAGTTAGCTATACAACGATCCAGTCAGAGCAGTGACTCATGTTGGAGTCTTGACAGTGGTGCCTCTGGCTGGGCCGAGTGTTTATACAAGCACAATTGGCAGTGTTTGTGGGTTGGGAGCTTGCCTGAGGATTGTTCCCACCGTTGCTGCAGTAGCAACTCCTGCTGGTCGGTTGGGGTTTCACAGCAAGTGAAGGATGTTTACGGCAGGGGTTCTCAACCTTTTCTACCCCAAGGCCCACCTATTCGTATTTGTAACAGGAACTTATTTGCAGTAGGCCTAGGCTTATTTGTGCACAGCAAACAAGCAAGTAAATAAAACCAGAATAGACCAAACAGATAGTATGCACTCAAAACAAGTGTTGAAACATGCAAACAAGACCACTCCGCTAGGTGTTGCTTCAGACATGCAAACAAATAGGTTCAAATAATGTTCAAATAAATAGGTTCAAATAGGTCCAAATAATGATTCAAATAATTCAAATAATGATTATGACAATCTATTATCAACATATATAGCACCAAGCATTCCTGGGCAGTGGTTCGAGTTGGGAGCTCTCCACAGAAAACCATGTCCTCTTGTAGAATCCTCTTGTAGAATCTCTACCACTGTAATGAGCCAGTAGTAATGCAGCGTTACTGACGTCCGTCGACTCGTCTAACTCTATTGAAAAGAACGGGCTACCTTTCATTCTTTCCAACGCCTAAACTTGATGACGCTGTAAAGTTCGAACAAGATAGGATATTATTTTCATGATCTGTCCGTTATTCCTATTTATGCATTTTATATTGTGTTTAAAACATCGAATTTCAATCATACATTTTATTAATATTGTTCTCAACTAAATATCAATTCTTCTTGGAAAATTAGCTTCAACTTGAAACATTTTCGCGGCCCACCAGAAAGGGCTGCGCGGCCCACCAATGGGTCCAGGTTTACGGCATGGTATGTCCAGGAAGCCTTCTTCTGTATTGTCGTGGCTCCATGTGTGTCACAGAAAGCACAGGGTAGAGCTCAAAAAGGCCGTCTGAACCTGGGTGGGTCCTGACTGTTTATGTTGCCTTCAGTCGACATATTAGTCTGACTCAACATATTCATCTGGCTCAGATTTCATGCTCAGGAATCTCATAGGTCCCTCTTATCTCCTCACACGGTGGTTGGTGGATTTTGACCTGATTATTACTGTTACCACAAGCATCTAGCACCTGGAATAACTTTTGCTGTGTGGCCATTCATGAACGTGACCTAACCTGGGGCACCAAAACACCCAGAAACGTGACTGTTACAGGGGCATCACAAAGGGCATGCAGTGTCATCCGTGACTGGCTTCTCTGTGGCTCGGGAAATGTGTGTCTGACACAAAGTTGCCCATTCTGATGTACCACACCCAGCCCACCCTTATTGTCTTGTGTTTTGTATGATTGAAGTGTGCTGTACTGTTCAACTACAGATACAGTATGTGTCTGAGGTACATGTTCTGTAACCACTGTGGCATGTTCACGTGTACTGGAATTCATAGGTATAAGACAATATGCTCCTTGTTGTCAACATGAACTGTGGATATAGAGGCTGTCTGGAGACCAGACCAGAAGAGAATGAGCATATAGCATGACATGGTCAGTGGATTACAATTGAACACACAAAGAAGTCCTGAATACTAGGGAGGAGTAAATTATATATCAGTGTTTATGGCTGGTTGTTAGCTCACCTGGTACCTAGCTTGTCCACCATACTGCATGGTACCATACCACAAACATACAGAGGACACACTTCAAGCTGAATGTACAGTCTTCCCAACTTTCACCAGGACACAAGAACTCTAAAGTGTTTATGAGGCTGCTCCCAAACCAAGGCCCTGTGACTGGCGGAAGAATGCCACAGGTCCCTGGTGACTGTAGTCCCTGAGAAGACTCCAGAGGGGGACGTGTGGTGTGTGTGCAGCGGTGTACATTCCCCCTCCACATCGGCAGTCAGGAGGTGACAACGTTAATATTCAGCTCTCGGTAAGGAAGCGAGTCTCAGACGGCCTCCCCTACTCAATCTGTGCAGTTTTCCCCCAATCACACAAGCGTGGCCAAATGCATAACAACTGTCTCCAGGACAGGCTTCACTGAGAACATTCGGCCCACCAGGACCAAGCCGAGTGTCTGTCAGTAGGGGGGAAATTCAAATTTGTGCAAAATATTCTAGAAAATCAAACACAGAGTACTCTTTATGAAGAAATGAAAAAGAGACAGCCCAAGTGACAAGCCCTTCACAGGAGGAGGACACAACTTCCAGTGATGCGAGTGAGGGTGCTCGAGCAAAGGAATGTCTAAAGGGGAGTTACAACAGGCAAGGACACTATTTACACTAACATTTACACTTACAAATACCCAGTATCGGTGACACGTTGGCTCCATTCGATGTGATATTTCCCAGCTCATGTACAGTATGTGAATGTAATTAATTGTTTAACTCATCAAGAAAAGATCGGTCTCGTAAGCCGTCTACACAGCTTTAACATACCCCAAAGTTCTATTCATCCCTTATGACTGACTGTAAGAGGTTTGAACGATGAGGGATGGAGCGACGCAAGATTGCTTGAGGGTTCATAACAATTTTAAGTAGTGAGCTCAGAGATCAAGGTTATTTTATTTTTCGCTTAAATTGATGCCTCAAAGGTTTCCTGATACACCAGATGCACTTCAAAGAGGGCTACAGCACCTATGCACCATTTCACTAAGTATCTACTCTCATGAACATGGAAATGAATTTCCTGAATTCCTTTCCTCTGCTGTTCTGCCTCTGACATCCACCACTAAGCTTTCAGAAACATTTTCTGAGCGAAAAGAATGAAAGCAAGACTAAGCTTATTAAAACAAGAAGGTGCTCAATAGCCAGCTTATATAAATTCCAGCAGAAAGATGCCTTGAGCATGGACTAGATATGCCATAAATGGATTCATGCACATATCATATTTTAACAGACCAATTTTAAGCAGGCCATTATCTAGTGGAGGCTACTGAGGGACCCAGAGAAATGCTAAAGGCATCTCGTGTCCACTTTGTGGAGAGGGACAGATAATTCTCCGCCATTCTCTCAAAACTTGCAAGTTGTGCAAAGATCAGTAGCCTCTTAGAGCTTACAACGAAAAAAGTTTTTACACTTCACAAGGAAACTGCCTTTTTTCGGGGTGGGGGGGTAATTTGCAAGATATGCAGTTGAATGAGTGGAAGTCATTTTAAGGCCAAGGGCCACTCAAAGTGGGGTGTACAGTTGTATTCACCTGTCCAAATCCCTTTTGGAGTTTCCCTATGCCCTGCAGTCTTGGTGCTCATGGAATTACACTGGCCATTTTACCAGAGTAATCATTAATAACAAGGTGTTTCAGCTCTCTCTCCCATGTCAAGAGGTGGATTTGGGCTTTTATAGCATTACCTTTGAAAGCCTCTCATTGTCTCCTCAGGAAGGAACCAGGTATTGGAGGGAAGCTATTGTCCTGTCACTGTTTGAGGGGTGAGTGCAAGTTAGCATCGATGCGTGTAATGCATCTCTTTGCCTTTCTCCTCTTTGGCCATGCAGAAGACGCCACAGTACAGTGCAAAAGGGACGTGTCTGCTGAGTTTCCAGAGCCTAAAATTAGACCAAAACCCTCCTTTTTTCCCCTTCAACGACAGATGGTTCATCTTTTAATTAGTGCACTCTCATCAGACATCCAGGGGTAGACAGAGACCGTACTGTTTTTACATCTATTCAGTCGTGAAAAATGCTGACGGTCCAAAAACACACCTCTAAGAGAGAAAGAGAGAAAGAGAGAGAGAGGGAGAGAGAGAATCAAAAACCACAAGGAAGGAAAATTACTGAAGGAGACTTAACACATACTTCATGCTTCCAATAAACATTACTTCTCCATCATATTTGCATAAAATATGGTTAGCGCCGGATGCTGGTTCCTCTCATTTGATTGGCTACAAATCAAGTTTCATTAAAGGACGGCACCAGGACCAGATGCTACTTAAGGAAGATAAACAAAGAGTGTGGTAGTGATTATACAGAGATGAAAGATTAGCCTGTTTTCAATAATTTATCACACCCCTCAGATTCATTTCTGGCTTTCCTTCATCTTATCATTGCTCTCTTAATTTTATCTCCTAACCATGAGCCGTCTGTGCTTGTTTCCTGTGCCAGAGTATGAGGGTGGATTTTTTAAATTTCTTTTATTATATGT
The DNA here is from genome assembly GCF_900700415.2 of Clupea harengus. Classification (NCBI taxonomy): domain Eukaryota; kingdom Metazoa; phylum Chordata; class Actinopteri; order Clupeiformes; family Clupeidae; genus Clupea; species Clupea harengus. The sequence continues at coordinate 13,948,626 of NC_045176.1, forward strand.
TTGCATGCATTTTAACTTATATCTTTTTGAAGAATTTCGTACCATCTTCTGAACAAATCGCAGATCAAACAGACTCTGGTACACTAACACTGCAGCATATCTCTTCTGTTTTTGGTCTCTCAAACAAAACAACAATGTACCTTGCAGTGTTCTTTTCTGTTTTTCTGGGTTGTGAAAATAACGTGGTAACCTTGACATGACTTGCCATGTTCCCTGCTTTTGACTCTACGCCATTGTTACATATCCAAGAGAAACACACACATTCACTCTCAATCTGTAAAATCGCCTGGAAAAATCAAAGGTTGTGAATACACACACACACACACACACACACACACACACACACACACACACATAGTGTGTGTGAATAACCAGAAGCTGGAAAAATGTCCGTAAAGATCCCAGTTGGAATACTATGTTCTATGTTCTTCCATATTTAGGAAAGTCATTAGCCAGCAGGTCAGTTGCTTTGGGTGCTGTAGAAAGCTCAGAAAAAGGCTAAACTGGAGTAACTTTGTGAGGTTATAAGATGTAAAGAGCCATAGCAGAGCAGAGAAGACACTCCCTTGTATATTATATGTTTGGTGAACATCTACCACAAATGGACCTGTCAAATTTGTATTTGTGAGGAAGCCAAAAGTAGGCTATATATTATGAAATGAAACTATCGACATATTGTAAACAGAATATCCTCTTCTTTAGTAATACCTGCCTTTAAGCAGCTCTCCTGTATGATGGCGAATAGGTCTGTAGTGTGCTAGGGGGTATAATTACAGCTAGTAAAGAGTAGCCTGCAGTGTTTTTGCCTAATAACATACCAGAAGTAGGTCAACCATGTCAGTACGATGCAGCTCATTAAATAGGCTACATTAATCATTAGACTACCTGACCATTTGGACAGCAATTCAACTGTGTCATTCTACAAGTTGGTTAAATAGTAATCTTGTAATTTTACCAGTGCATGGTGAAACAGCTAGTCAAATAATAATGACTTTACTTTAGCAGTATCTGCCTCAGTAGCCTTTGTCCACATTAAAATGCTTTAATCTCAGCATAATGTTTTCTCCATGTCTCTACCTCCCTACTCCCCACCCCCACCCCTCCTTCTCTCTGCACTGAGCAAAGCAATTTCCACGACAACAGGGAAAAACAAGGTGGCTGCGCAAAGGACCGCGAGTGCGCATCCCTTTAATCTAGCTGTTGTCTCTGACATTTTGGTGGGTGAAGAGGGGTCCGTCTGTGGGTTTGTTCCAGCAGGTTACCCTTCCTGCTGTGGAGGCTGCCCAGCAGGAGTCCTTGCAGGCCTGGGAAAGATCGATGGAGTGACGTGAGAAAAAGCTTTGAATTAAAGTTTGGTGTAGAAGCAATGGCATACCTGCCAGTCGCTATGAACCTCCCCTCCCCAAATAGCCCAGTGGAGACTGCAGCTATGCGTGTGTGGCTACTGATGGACTCTTGTCATGGCTCCAGCCCTTTGGTGTGTGTGTGGGTGTGTGTGTGTGTGTGTGTGTGTGTGTGTGTGTCTGTGTGTGTGTGTGTGTGTGTGTGTGTGTGTGTGTGTGTGTGTGTGTGTGTGTGTGACAAAGAGAGAGAGAGAGGGAGAGAAAGAGACAGACAGAGGGTGTGAGATGAAAATGTGAGGAGAGAGTCAGCCGTATGAGGATTTTTGCTTGTGATTTCTAACACCACTTCTCAAAGAGTTGTTGTTCTGGTCTCTCACATGGCTCCAAGGCCAGCCCTGCAACAGGCAAAGTGCACTTTTCACATCGAGTGGTCTTCGTCATCCCCTGTTATACCAGTGGGTTTGTACTCATATCTTCACCTTCCAAGGTCACAGCCTCCTTTCACTTAATACATTACAGCCAAGCCAAATACATCAGCAGAGAGTGAACAATAATAAAGCAAACCACTTCTCATTATTGGAGACTGAAAAACCCAAGCACTGTGCTGTGCAGAGCGACTCACAGCATGCTGTTGGAAAAATCATTGCCATTCTGTCAGTCTAAGCAGGCACAGGCAGCAGTGGGGCTGTGCGGCAGTATGGCAGTGCATTAGGATTTAAACAGTGGTCTCCCAGGTACCTCGCTCCATCCAAATCCTCAGACGGGTGTGACTTTTTTGTGCCAGCTGCTACCCTGAAAAGCTCGATTCCGCCCACTGCCAATGCCGCCACCACTGCCCGCTCTGGCTTCTTTGGCTGTGGGTTGTTGCCAGCGCTCACGGCCGACTGGTGAGCAGGAGCTGCCTGATGGTCAGTCCGAGGCGTTACTGGCGATTATTCCTCTCCTCTTGCATGCCTGGCATTGCCAGGCAAGCCGCTCCCTAACGTCGCATAAGCCCATACAGCCGTTGCCAAGGCTTTTATTAGCAAATACACCCTAAGACCTTCCACATGGAAAATCTGCTTCTGTCGACAGACCTCAGCCCACATGCTCAGTGTTAACAGTATTAACATTTGGTGGCTCCATAAAATTACATTTCGACTGCTTTTTTAATCTTCTCAGCAGTGGTGGATTTTATTGATTAAAAAGTGTAAAATAAATAATACAGCTAATTTCATGGTTGCTATTGCACAACAGCTTTACTTTTGATGTGACAGATTTTGCACAGATACTGCATGCCAATCCACCTGCAACATCTGTTCAGTTTGCCTGTCAATATATATATATAGTTTTTCTCATGTTTTGTTTATTTTGTTTTTATTTCATTACTGACGCATTTCAATGCAACCCGATTTAAATTTTGTCAATGATAATCGGCAGTTCCGTTTATTTTGCTTAACCAAACACCAACGCGAGACTTGTCTCTTAAGTGCCTGCCACAAATTGCCATTGCTGGCAGCCAGAGCAGCACAGCTGCATGTTTATGTGTATGACTAATACCACAGCTACAAACATGAATGTGAAGGAAGCTTTTTCCCTCAGAACACAGTCCATTACCAACCCTTTCCATCAATTCAAAAGCGATATCTAATTCTCCTCAGCCTCACCATGTAAACAGCTGTTGTGATGATGACGATCTCAAATCTGTTTTTCTATATGCTGTTGCTATGGCCTGTTGAATACTGTATGTTCCTGTTGGTAGAGAATAAGACAGATAATTCACTGACAAACCATAGGAAGTGCTTTGAGACAATGTGCATTGAAAATAAAGCTTTAGAGGTGAAATAATGCCCTCTAGTGTTTATGCAAACCCAGTGGCAATCCATCATGGAAAAAAGCCACTAAAACATTTGGGTCATGTGAGTCCTCTGTTTAAAATTGGAATGTATTTCCAATCGCGTCTTGACACTATGGGATAACTGCATGTTAGGTAGAGACAAGTGTGGACTTTCACATCTCTGACGTCTCACCTACCTTCATATCGTCTCAGATTTGATGTATTGCTCTATATGTCAGTGAATATATTAATAGGTTCCCTAATGACAAAAAACATGAAAAAGACATAAAAGTCATAAAATATATTTATTTTCCTCATGCATCACTGTAATATATGGTTATTATATAGTTACCCAAGGTCACATATGAAAATTTACAAAAGAAATCATGAAGTTATGCTACATATTCGAGCAGTGGTGGTAGAGTACAATTACATGATGTTAGCATCAATGCCACTATGCACTGTCTCTTCAAATGGCCTTGTGATCATGTCATGATTCATGTTTCTATACCAACAGAAACCAAAGAGATTAAAGAGGCAGAACATAGCGTCCCTGTTCTTTTCAAAGAATCCCTTCATATATTGTTTTGCAACTCAAAATTAATCAAAGCCTTTGCCGTTTTCATTCTGCCTGCACTTTCCCCGTCTACCCATGCAAACTCTGAGCTAAGACTCTGAACTGCTCAGATCTCCAGAGTAACCAAAACGATCCCAGCCTCTGTGTTCATACAGCTCGCAACCCCAAAGATGGTTTATAGCAAGTTATCCCCAAATCACGGCAGACTTGGAGACTAGGGAGACTATGAATATTTGCTTCTCATGCCTCTCTGGCAGATATGGTATCAGTTCCCCCTCCTCTCAAGGGCATATCCCCACGGCTCGGCGCATACTCTGCCCCGGTAATGAATGAGGGGTGGCTAAAATTACCTCTCTCCAGGCTTACACGGGGGAGGAAAGAGCGCATATTTTACATCCCCGGTAACGGCCTCTGCCCTGATGGCAAATGGAGTTAAGCGCACATTAATTAGGCACAATGATTGAATGGATGGGGGCTGGAAGCTACAGTCGCAGTGAAAATACACTGGAGTGCTGCAGCATGCACTCAGTGGCACTCTGCCAGGGTAACCCCCTCCCCCTCCCCCCCTTAAAACAATGGTGGACGGTCTGTGCCATCAGTCACTGTCTCGCCTTATTGTTTAGGGCCACTAATTAATAAAGCAAGGTGACGAACCAATCACGGCGAAGATAAAACAATTCAACAGCCTTCAGTGGTGAGGAGACGGTACAAAAAAAACTATGCAAACAAACCTTGAGCTAATGTCATAGAACGCGAATAACGTCAAGGAGAGCTCAGCAGGGAACCAGTCAAGATGCCAATCATACCCAGACTGAATGGTCTTTGTTTTCAGCCTCAGCTGTAAATGAGAGCATAGGCACTTGCCTGAAATGAAGATGAGGGCAATATTCATTGCAGCCCTTGTGTGGTAATGGAGAGACCCCTCGGTCTCTCATTACGGAGACAACAATGGGTTTGTTTGGGAGGTGCTGCTGTCTGTTTGACCTTGACACTAACCTCAGGTTCACTACTGAAACAGGCCAGGCCTTTGGTTGAAATTATTTCACAGCGCATCACACAGCATGCCGGAGTGCATCGCACACGGTCGGCCAGGAGGTAGGCAGTGACAAAAAAGAAAAAAAAGAATATGAAATGGAAATGCAATTTCCTCTTGGCCAGATGGGGGAACTTGGTATTCCTGATGGATGCTGGGAGATCAAGAAGTCCTATTAAACCACTTGGAGAACTAACAGGCATGCAGGATCTGTGCTTGAGCATCCTGAAAGGAAAAGAGAGCACAACCTATCAAAACTCCCCTCTTTGCCCTGCTGGATGGGGATCATATTAAATACTATTATGCATTATGAATGCTGACAGAGTTGTGGCAGTAAACCAGGTCTTGTTTTGGAACCATAAGGACTATGTTTTTTGTCAGTTATAAAATGATGGCACAATATATGCCATGCACTATGCCACAGAGTAATTGTTGAATTGTCACTTATATAAACAGTAGGGCTAGAGATGTTAATGGTATTTGTAGAGAGATAGAAAGATGTCCATGTCCATGAGCTTTAGAGAGTTGAATTTTGAACCTGATTTCATGTAGCTTACTGGATATACTGCCCACTGCCATCAAATAGGCAGTGTGAAACTGCAGCAGTGTATAGTCCCCTTGAGCGAGAAAGTACAGCGGGAGTGGTGGGTGAGGGGAATGTGATATACTCGCATTAGTCCCGTGAGCATCAGCATCTGGACTGGCAGCGATGGACTGGAGTCATGCACTGTCGATAGCTACGCCCGAGCCAAGGTCAAATGAGATGGCAAAGAGCACTGGGAGCACACTAGAGTGATATACTGTAAGGCAGTACAAAGAGCAAAGAGAGCACCCAAGGCTGGTGACAGGAACTGAATCACGCACCTGCTCCTTCAAGTCTGAGCACTACTGATGCGCTGTATTGATGTTCTCTGGCCCCTTGATCCTAAACCGAACTGAACACTAGTCACTGTCTTTCAGCAAATCAGTGTTGAAAGCTAATTTATCTCCCCTTCTCCAGTTACTTCTGCTGTTGTTAGCTACAATGGACACCAGTGGATAGATCCTGATTCCAGCCACCAGTCTGAATTTCAGATGTACCTTGGAGAGAACCGAGGAGAATGGAATGCAAGCTAGAAAGTGACGGAATTCAGAGTTGCTGTGTGTGTGTGTAGAAGCCGACTCCGCTCAGCGGGGCAGTCTGTGGCCACGGAGAAGCACTAGGTCGGGCAAGGATGTGTTTGAACCTGGGAGCAGCGCACAGATCTAAGGAGTCAGACTCAAGAGTACTTCTGAGCACCGAGGTAGAACAAACAGCATGAACATTTGGAGAAAAGTCCCTCACCGAGCCATCAGTCGAAGCAGCCAGATCAAGATCCATGACTAAGACTAAAGTAACTCAAATAGCCAGCGCGAGCGCATCTGGCACATTGCTTGAAAGTTAAAGGAAAGACTGCAAAAGGTCACTCCAATTCATTTTGCTGCTGTCACTGAGGCACTGACAGCAAAAACAAACAACACGTTACACCAAAGAGCTAACTGATGCTGGCTAGGAATGAAAAACAAAAACACCTTGTGACATTTAAATGTAAGTAAAATTTATAAACACACATATATTTCAAATGTGTCAACCCTTGTTGCTACTTTATGATTACGTAATACATAAATGGTGACTACAAACTAGCACAATACATAATAATAACAGTAGATAGCTCCAACCTGTACAAAATATCTTCATAGTATTAAAGATGGTGTCAACTGAAAAGGTCACAAATAGGCCTATATGTTATTTGATGTGAAGAACATCCAGCACCCAAGGAGCCAATTTTTGAACAAAAGAAAAATCTACAAGAGCTTGGTAAAGTATGTGCACTAAGGCCTATAGCTGCCTTATTAGCCCCATACCACAACTATCATACATATTAGCCTTATCACATCATGCATCCAGGTTTTACAAAATAGGCTTTAGGGCAAGATGCTTTTTTAAACGTGTTGGAATGGATTAATTGATAACGATCCCGTACCCTTTTCACACAGCCTGGAAAGAAACAGCAGGATCCAGTGTTGTCATAGTGATTTACAGATAAGAGCCGTCTATGCGTAGATCACACTGAAGTGATATGACGTGAGCTCTGCATAGCAATGAAGTTACCCACCTCATGTCGTATTCCCGGCCAGCAGTCAATGTTAACCTGGAGCAGTCATTAAGGGTCATGCAATCATTCATCACTCTAATTCAGTGGCTGGGTATAGGAACCATAAACTGCTTCTCCGGCCGAAGCGCAAACAGTTAACCTTCTTCTGGGCCCCTCCCTGAGCCCTGCCCCGGCATGGCCTTTATGAAATGGTCACCTTACACAAAAGTTATAAAGCTGTCACCAAGAATCGCTTGTCATTTGTAACTGATGCGAAGGCAGACAGGAGTCCCCCGCACAGTTCAGATAAGATCGATGATTTTGCCATTCCCCCAGCAGCGAGGATGCGAAAGGTCAAACCGCACTGTTTATGTGGTGAGTCCCTCTGCAGGGCCGCTGTTTACCACTCCGCTCTTGTTTGAGCGAGGGGAGAGCTCTGCGGAGCCAGCCCAGGAGCGGAACCTAGAGAAAGGACGACCAAAATCAATTTTCAGTGGAGCAGCATAAAAAAACTAATGTGATCTGTACAGACAACAAAAGAGGCTAAAAATTCCCCAACTATTCTCAGGGTAGGTTGTGTTTGTAAGCATAGTAATGCTTTCACGGAGCATGTGCAGCCATTCGATTCTGTTCTCAAGTGACTTTGAGTATAAATATATCTGGGGCAGAGCAGAGCTCTTTGGAAGACTTCCTCTGTTTCCTTGGTGCTAGTCTGCATGGTAACCTAACACACATCACCTGATGCAACCCTACAGCCCTTCAAAAGCTGCCGGTGAGACACAAAGGATTCATTTGGAGGGGACTGTATGAAACAGCCCTGCTACAACACTGCGTATTTGGTTATAAGCATAAGACAGAGGTAGTGCAACTGATGATAGTAGTGGACGAATTTGTTCAAGTCTGCAATGTCCACCACACAACAGTAGCTGCTGCTGCCTCTCACACACTTACTCAGTCCAAATGAATCAGTCTTAAATAATCCCACTCTGCCTCCAACCAGATTTAAGGTTGCCCGTATTCGGCAAGTAATACAACATAGTGAGGGACGTGCACTGCGAGTTAATGGCTCCATGGCAAGACTTCATCAAAGACAGGTGAGCTCTTGCCAGACGCACCATCTGGCTATTGCTATGCCTCAAATGGACTCGGTGTTGGCTAACGACATTCAGGAGCTTTGCAGAACACATGCTGCTATTGTGCTTCAGGGGAAACTTGTGTGTGTGTGTGTGGGGCCGGGGGGGTGCGAATGCTGTACATTTTCTGAGTGTAAACAGGTGCACCGCAGCCCAGAGACCCAGCATTAGCATCAGAAAAACCCATTTCAAATGAAAGAGAAGGAGAACTTGTGTCCCATTTCGCAAAGATTTCATTTTCGATCCACAACAGGGCACTTCAAAAATGTTTGATTGTCAGATAGTCTTGAATTCTGTGTGCATCACACTCGTCGCACAATGTGTGTATTTTCAGGAAAAATGTACTCTGCATAAATATCATTTAATTATGAATTATTGATTCATTACTTTGTTACACCACAAAAACAATCCCTAGCTGCTACAAATATTTGAATGAAGCAAAAGGATTTCGCTGAGTGAAAACAAAATCATAACGTAACATGAGTACAAGCAATGATAAGGTCAGCAAAAATTCCCTTTTTCATTTCAAAAGTGACAGACAGAGCAGAAAAGATGGATGATTAGAAAAAACTACAATACAGCCAGCCCCAAAGCAGAGACAAATGGGCTTTGTGAAGAGATTGATTGACAGCAGGAGACATGAAAGCATTACTCCATTGTGACTACCTCTAAAATGCCCCTCGCGTTAATAGATGGCTGGTTTGTCCAAAGCATCTCAGCACTATAAGGATAATTAAGTCCAGTCAGTGAAGCATTGATCATTGAACAGGGTTGCCCACGGTGTTCAATGTTACTGAGAAGCATTATTGCTGCTGCTAATTAACCTGATGCATAGGCAACTGTTCTGTAATTGTTCAAAGCTTGGTCAACCACACAAACTTCCATAGACAGAAGTGATATGTATAAATAACATGTCACATTATGGCCCCGGTGTTTTTTCAATCATAATAATCATAATGAAGATCTAATTACATGCATTTAAATCCATATGGGTGACACATAAGTTGCCTCTCCATAATGTAATGTATGTGACTTAATGTATAATACATTTCAAAGAGTCTTTAAACCCTTGTAATATTTGACATAATCCCTCATAATTGAACATGAATGGACATAATTACACACATAAAAGTGGTAAGAGTTTTTTCTTAATACCATTATTGATGCCAGAAAATAAAAATGTAGTATAATACATCCTGTTACTATGTGCAATACAGCAATATATTCCAACATTATAATATTTCACTGGTATGAGCTTGGCGACTGACATTACCTATTCCTTCCTTGTGCTAATACACCCCCCTATTACACCCACATGCTTTTACAGTGAAAGGGAGGAATAATCAATCCCTCAATCTGTTGGGGCTTTTTCCCCCGGTTCATCTATTATTGGGCTGTCCTAGCAAGTCATCACATAAAACAAAAATTGAGGGCTCAAATCATCAAACAAGTCATGGATGCTTGTTTGCCGAGGTAATGAGTTAAAAAATGATCCCCCACAAATGTGCTCAAGCAGAGCGCAAAACAGCATCACACGCTGACGACGAGTTTAAAAGGGGATGTTTATGTGTGAATGGTACCAAATGCACTTTGAAGAGTAAAATCAATTACACCCTTAGTAATCGGAATCTGTGTGGTGCGGCTGCATTTTAGACTGCAAAACTCCACGATGTGTTTGGAAATTAAACCCTCCCTTAATAAATCCACTGTATCATATGTTTACAAAAACTGATTTAAAAACACATTAATAATTAAAATATTATTATATTATATTATATTATATTATATTGTATTTTATATTATATATGAGATAATATGGTTGTATTTCATATAGTGAAATGTATAAAATTAATGAATAAGAGCCTTAAAAAGTTGTCAGTGACCACAAGCCTTGTCAAATCTTCACCAAATTTGGCACTGATCATCTTCAGACGAAGCCTAATGAAAGTTATCAGAAATACTTTTTATTTTCTAAACCATTTGTCCATTACAGCCTTTTGAAATTAACAGCCAAGCCGCCAATACGTGAGCTCAAATATCGGCTAATATTTGGTCAGTTGACTTGAAACTTGCTGTGAGTGCTTACAGCCATACCCTTGACATAATGACATCAAGTTACCATGGTAACCCTGGTCTGCTTGGCTGCTTGAATCCCTGATTACTGCTTGCAGCTACATTTAAGCATTTGCAATTGCAATGGCAACTCTCTGAGCTTGTCAGTGTGGGAAACGCTAAGTAAAACTGTGTCCTCAGCATTTAGGCTTATGTGTTGGGCACATGTTACACACCATAGGGGAGGAAAAGAGCAAAGAGAACAGAAGAGAACAGTTTACAAGCCAGATTAATAAGGCATGGTATTTTCCATACCTCCGAGAAGTGAAGAAAGAAGAGAAAAAGGGAGAGGCCCCACTTGGCATAGGAAGTCTTTGGTAGATACCAGCAGAATAACCAGGGAGTGGTGCATGGTGAGCCTAACACCATCATGAGGGCAGGCTGTAGCTGCCTTTACCCAATGGCAACACCGAAGACAATCTTCTCTACCTGAGACTTAAAATCATGAGTGCCTCACTTCCGCCTACAATTCCTAACTGTAGGATTTACTGAGTGGGAACGTTTAAAGCGTAGACACATTGATGGAGGGGCTGTCTTCATCCTGCACAGAGGAAGACAGATTACCCTACAGAAGAGGGCCTCCCTAACAAAAGGCTGCACTTCCCGCTGTACTTTTTCAGGTTCTCTGGATAAGAAAGCCTGCAGGTTGTGAGTAAAAACTTCAAAGTCGATAGTAGAGAACTATGAAGTTAGAAGGTTCTTGGAGTGAGGTCACTTAAGGTGTGAGGCGGATTTGAAAATAATTTCTATGCACAGCCAGAGTAGAGATGCCAGCGTGGGGGACATGTTTAAATAAATGTTTAGGTCTTATGTACATATCAGCAGCATTTTGTGTCAGTTGGAGCCTTTTCAGCAAAGTACTTGTATGTCCAGACCATAGGTCATGCAATAATCTAGACAGGTGACAAGAAATTTGTGGACATTTTGGAAATGTTATGCAAATTATATATATGAAATTACATTTGAGATATCTGCTTTATATGGGAATCAAAGCTGTTCTGGTCAATTGTAACCCAGTGTCTTTGAAAGCACTGTTAAAAATGTACTTGAAAGTTCTGTTAGATGTAATTGTGTGTTACTAAATGACAATTTAATGTGCCTTTTTGTTTAGGACATAACACCAGTTCAGCAGTGAGTCACCCAAACGTATCTTTACAGTGGGTTCGTGTGCACGATAGAGCTATCCGGAGACGTTTCTCTCCGGGTTCAGGCAAACTAGACTTCGTGTGCACGGGGCCTAAGGCTTCTAGTTTTGCTGGTTGTATAAACAGTGTACGTATACTGACAATAAACCTGACAATAAGATTCCATAGTATCAAATATAATGAGAACTGTTTTAACAAATATCACAATGGAAATTCAATGTTATTCGAAATAATCATCTGCCATGACCTTTTATGACATGGTTATGTTAGGCATACGTAAGATTCCTTCATCACACTCATTGACACTCAAAAGGTGTTCAGCACATTCTTATCTAATTTCCTCAAACTGTTTTTTTTTGCAGAAAATAAAGTCAGAAATTCCTCCACATCTCTCCATGTATCTCCATTACTCTCTGTCTGTTCAAGCATCTTATTTCCTCTGGTAAGGGCTGCTTCTTCGTCTTCTTCTTCTTCTTCTGTCACACTCCAAACAATCACATACACAGATACAGTATCAAGCCCCTGGATTCCTCAGGCTTCATCCCCTCAGACTCGATTTCATTTTGTACTGTTCCGTCCCAGCAAGCATTATCAAACCCCTGCCACTGGACATTGCCACCCCTGAGATCCCCACTTGGTGTAAAATTCGACCATATTGAAAATGTAAAACTATTTCAGAAATGACTGCCCATTGATATCCTTTGTGTTTCCATTACGAACCAAAAGCAGAGAATAGGATGACATGGTTGTTGTTGTTGTTTTTGCTGTCATTTTTGTTTTTGTTGTTGTTGCTGCTGTGAAGAGGTACATTATTTGTCAGAAATAATCTCAGCTGCAGCTCTCTGCATTTCTTAAATGCTCAGGCTCATCTTTTTCAAATCATTAATATCTAGCCATGGGTCAATTTACATTTGGTTTAAGCAATTATCAGATAATTTTTATTTTTGAAAACCAAAAATCACAGAAAATGGTTGATAAATTGATGTTACCTAGAAAGCAATGTAATTGTTTAAGCTGTAGACAACCTCTTGGTATTACTACCAATACCATGTGTGTTTTCCCCTCAGAGAATCAGCTAAATAAAGCAGTACTCCACAGCCATATCCTATTTCCCTTGGCTACAGAATCTCATAAATCCACTTATCAATTACTTACCTGTTGTATAAATTAACTGTTCCATGAAGCCATTCAAAATGCTATGCACTCTGTTTTAATTACCTGTGGGATTTGTATGTGCAAATAAAGGCATTGGCCATAATTAAAACTTAATATTCACAAATTGAGAGATAATCACACACATGAACCTCATAGCACACTGTAGCCTGCCTGTAAGACTATTCCAGGAGACACATTTAAAAAGCTTGCTGTTACGTCGACTAACTGTTTTGTGAGACAGCAGTAGCCTATCTGGATATCGGAGACTTCACCGGTGCGCTGGCTTGCTTGTGGCTTGCTTGTGGCTAATGAAGGCCATTGAGGTGAATTTTCCAAGGTGTACAGAGAGCGAGGGCTGTGGCTATTCGCTTCAGTGGCAAGCCAGCAATTTAAATTCACTGGCCGGGACCAGAGTGGAACCAACACTATTATTAATGATGTCAGTTTTACTCCTGCTGCAGTGGTGTAATACATTATTTCCCCCTATCACTTATTACACCACCGTTACCCCACTTCATGGCGCTACGCCTGCACGTTAGCCACTGCTTAACATAGCATGGATGGATCTGCACAGGATTACTTCTGTGCCTCTGATAAAAGGTCATTCTGACCTGCCGCATGTGTATTAAATTTGACTTGCAATTTTCCACCTGCAACTCTCTGTGGCGGCGTGTTCTCGGAGCTCTTAAGTGAAAATCGATAGTTGGGGCTAAACAAGGTTTAAATCAAGGCGTAATATCCATAATAATTCACCACGTAAGCCTGAAATTATCCGGCGGCGATCAGCGTCAGGTGGAGTATGCCAGGAGTCTATTTGAAATGGTCTCCTAGCCAGGCAGTGATTGAAGCAAAATGGCACTGGAGGATATTTTGAGGTGTGCCACAGTGCTCAAGCACCATGTCAGATTAGAGTGCAGGAGTTCGCCGGGTGTGTGCACTCGACGCAAGGCAGGGAAAGTGCTGCTCAGCATAATGTTGTTGTTGCCGGGTAGATGTACTCAGTGTTCAACTATGCTCGAAAGCGTCGTTTCACATTCTGTATTCTTGTTATGTCACGAGTATGAGGAAAAGCTCATGATAATAGCGCAGCCAGCCAGAAGGCAATAGACAGAAGATTGTTTGTGGGGAAAAAAAAAGGTTCACACAGGCTCCGTCTTGCAATCATTTCATTATCATATTGCCTCTTATGTGCTCCATGCAGCATATGTCTACCTCTCTGATTTCCCCCTCCAGGTAATACTTGTCAGGGGTAAAAAGGAGGGGGGAGCCTACCAGCATTACAAACCTTAAAAATGTATTCAGTCAAGGGGCTCTATGTGCCAGGGGGGGGATTCACAGCTACAACAGAGACGTGTCAAAGCTGCTCAGTCCGCAGTGCTAATGTCTCAAACAGGCACTCTTTTTCCAATCTATGATTTAAACACCTTTTCTCAGTGGGCCACACCAGAGACAATTAAGCATCCCCACCATTGAGGGGAGGGTGGGTAAAGAAAAGGGTAGCGAGGCCTCGGCTAGTGTACCTTTTGTTTTTGCCATCTCTTCAGAAAGAACTACGTGACTAATTTTCCCAAACACTCCCCTCTGTTTGCTCCATCAAACGGGCGGCGGACCTCAATAAGAGAGCACAATAGTGATGGATGGCTGCACCTTATGTGAAGGGAGGGGAAAAAAGAGAAAAGTGCCCTCTGAAAACAACTGCATCAACAATGCCAAACGCATTTGTGTTTAGAGCACCCACAATTTACACACACAAACCCCCACACACACACACCCACACACACACAAACTCACACACACACACACACACAAAAACACCCTGCTACCCTCCCAGAAAAACATCCTTCCCTCTCGCTAGCACAAGCCAAGGGCCCATTCAGATCTCTAAATATTCCTCTTCCATCTGGCCCCTGAACAGCCCAAAAAAAGGCAACCAAACTCTTTGATATTTAATTGCAGTGGGCTGTTTCTCTCGGCTTGCCACTCTTCTGACGCCTAATGCCATGGGTTGCATTGGGGGGCTGAGTGGGACTCTGAAGTAATTTCTGCTCAAACAGGAGCGGCTTCCTAATGAGTTTAAAGACATTCTCACTGTGTACTGTACTTTGTGCTCTAATGGGCTCCCTCTCCATTTTCCCTTTCTGCCCTGCCAGCAGAGAAAGTGGCCCAACTGCCAAGGGCTTTCACATTGTAATGGGAGGCCTCGGCAGACGGCCATGCCGCACAAAAGAAAAAGACGCATTTCCCTTCCTGACTTGAAATTAATTACTGTTCATTCATTTGAATTTTTTCAGATACATCGTTTCTTCCATCACTCTGCGAACTGTCAGATAACAACGCAGCCAACTGGGCAGAAATCATTTCCACATATTGACGTAAGAATTGATTTTAACCTTGTATGGTATGAATGTTGTTTTTGCTGTGGTTTTCCTGTGTTTATGGGCATCTATTCAAGGAAAACCAGTTATAAAATGTATGATCCATGTTTTTCCATACTAAAACCCATAAGCCAATAAAAAGTACAGTAGCTTGATCCACCTCAACATGGATAATGTAAATAATGTCCAGTATTTTCACTGCCACACCGACAGGTAAACAGCTAGATGTATACTGTCACTGAAAATGTGAATGACTAAATGGACTGTACAATCAACACACGTGTTTCAGGAACATGAAAGGGAGGTGTAATTCGATTGGATGTTGAGCGCAAATATCAACAACATTTTGCAAAACTGAAACCGAATCACGGACTGCATCTTTAGGAAACGGGAGAGGAGTAGCCATAACACAGCAGGCGTCTCCTGCACTCTCTTCTTCACCATTAATTGATATGCGCAATAATTAGTGTGGCAAGTGAGAACTAGTGGTTCCCAAATGTAAATCAGACATTTCATTCACTTCATCAAACATTTACTTTCTGAGACAAGACACAGGCCATATTTCACAATCTAATAAATATTCTGAGTATATATAAGTTATTTATATCTAAAAATATATATATATTTTTCACTATTGTACATATTTGATTCCAGACTGTGGTTTTCGCACAAGATTCATTCACACATGATTAATTGAAATATGAAATTCATTCACACACGATTCGTGATTGTCGACTAAATGAATCTACTATGATAAAGTAGATTTACTTTCCGTTTATTTTACCAATTCCATTGGTGTAATTGATTTAGAATGAACTCAGAGGAAATCCCTAAACAGAGATTTGTTGGTGCCACCAGTTAATTATCCAGGTTCCCTGATGTATGAGACATTTATGCCTCATCAGTATGCCTGTGCTCCTCCTGATCTTCCTGCCTCTGTCTATGGTCTCTTTTCTGCACGCCTCCTAACCTGTGCAATGGAACACAGGGTCATGGAAGTTTACAGCACATAGCAAATAGGCATGCAGCAGAGAGTGTGAAAAACAATACTGCTCTGGTACACCTCAGATAGAGACGTGAAATCTCATCTCAGCCCGTGAAAGAGTGCCCACGGCTTCACCCTGTTTTTGCTTTCACTTTTCTGGGCAGACGATAAGCCTCAAATCGTTCTTTGCCTCTCCTTATCATGAGCCAGATGTTGCTCACTGTGGTCCAAGACAAACATGTTTACAACTCTTAAAGGTTTGCTGGATGTCCTATTCTATCTCACTTTTCACAAATGGCTAAATAGCAGCGTGCTCAAGCCCACAGTGTAGTATTTATCTGTGTTTTCGGGGCTGAGAGTGGCTGGTGTGTTTTTTTTTTATTGTCCCTGACCATCAAGCGCGGACAGCTCCAGCCCGGATAATTAGTGAGTCAAGGTGAGGGCTTTTCAGGGAGTCGCTCAGCCCTCCCAAGCTGCCTATCAGCAGCAGACATGTAACTGTGGTCTGAGAGCACCTCAGGTCTCGATTAGGAATCTGGCTGCCTTGTCATCACAAACAGGACAAGCACTTCCCCAGTAGCCCAATCAGCGCTGCGCAGCACATCATCAGCACAGTTTGTTCAAACTGAAGTCCCACAGGACTGTGGTGCATACAGAGGCAGCATTAAGGACATTGAGCAGCGGAAATAATCTCTCCTCCATCCTGTTGCCTGCAAAAAGAGATGTAGTTGCGTGATGAATGTTGAGTCAATGCATTTCAAATGTTGCAAATCTATCTCAGGCAGTGGCAGACCTTAATGGCTACAAGGGTTTTTATTAAATGACCTTAAAATGACATAATGCATAATCTAATGGCAATACGTCTAAAAAAAAAGCACAAATGGTTTTGCCCCAGTTTGCTGTGTTGAATAGTTTTGATTCATTATATAAAAATGTGTCCATTGTTGATTCCCAACCAGTGTTAGGGTCTTTATTTCAAAAAGGCAAAAGTGTTCAGCCACAGTGACTAAACATTACACCGATATTACACAGTGGTAAACGTTTAAATGGTTGTACATCAGCGCCGGTCTTTGCTTCTTTGCTGACAGAGCACTGTTAAATTACAGCGTTCATTAAGCCACTCTAAGTCCCTCTCCCACTGGGACTTCCTGCAGACAGCCAGGTCAATACTGCCCTCTACAGATAGCACGCCGTTCCAGGGGGGCCCCTCCTCTTATGTTCATTTTCTTTCTTTCATTTATTTATTTATTTATTTATCTGTCTTCTTTCATTTTGAGAACACACAAGGAAAACATTAACGCTGAGCCCAAGTGATCCGGAGGTCGGAGTTCACTGGTGGACAAAAGGCTCTAAAAAGTGAGAGTTTATCTACCGGAACTGAGGGGTATTACTCAGGGATAGAGACGAAGGTGGTCTCTTTATCTCTGATGGAGGTCAAGTCTCCCAGGGAAAATGGCAGGGGGATTAGATATGGGGATTAGACTGTCTTGTAATTACAGCTGATGGAGGGGGGGGGGGAAATATGCAAAATGGAGTTAATCAATACGTGAGGTTAGAGTAATCCTGGCGCAGGGCAGTGAAAGACGTGCGGTGAAACTCAGTCTTTCGCTACACCTCCCCCCAAGCGGTGGCAGTGTCTTAAAACAGCTAGAGCAGCCGCTGTTCTTTCATTCCGTATGTTCAGTGCATTGAGACATCAAATCACATTCTGTCGCGGCACTAAAATAAGTGCGAAGAAAACAATTTGCAGTAGCTGGTAAAAGAAAGTTGACTAGAAAGAGACCCCGTCCTTCGTCTCTGTCTCCAGACTCACATTTTCAGCCACAGCAACTTTTTTCGCGGTAAGCAGGAGAATGAGACGAAGGCTCAAGGTTAACCCAGATAAGGTGTGACGGCTGCGGCGAGTTCTAATATCAGCTGCCGGCCTGCTCCCAATCCCAGATTTATGGCGTGAATTGAATTTCAGTGGGTCCCACAGGCCTTGGCTCGGTGCTTTTCCTCCAGTCTTTCTTTTTTTCTTGCACCGACTGTTAGAGCACTGTAAATCTTGATGAATTAGTACGGCCTGCGATCTCAGCGTGGCCAAATCAGAGTTACAAGAAAAATGTCAAAAAGAAATAGTGGACGGCTCTAGCAGATGGGGGATCACTGAACTCTGCATAACGGATGCCTCGGTTGCTTTCTGAGTTTTCCAAAATGATTCCGTCATCCATCACGCGCCAGAGACGGAGTGTGTTGCATTTGGCTTTAAAGACTCTAGTAATAATTCCAGTTAATCACTGTCCGTCAGCGACAGTCATATTAACTATTCATCCTCCTCTTGTCACCACAACCCCCAGAATTGACAAATCCCCAAACAGAACATTGCTCTAGGCTACCACGTCCCAGGGGGAGTGGTGAAAGGTGCTATTCATGACAGATATCGACGATTCAGTGTGAACGCACACACATGTCCTCCCTGTGTCTCCCCATTCGACCTTGCCACCGCACTCCTCGCGAGAGCCGTGCATGGCGGCTACCCATCTCTGATGAAAACGCATGCCATGTATTATTTATGCAACTCCACACTGCGGCGCCGGCTCCAAAATTGAAAATGCACATGGTGAGAGCTCCAGCGGTCCCCAGGTTGAATTCACTAGAGAGCAGCGCTAACCTGCCACCAGCTCAGATGAGTGATTGAATTCAAAGAGGCTTGGAGGCTTAACAGACTTCGCACGCGGGAGAAACTGCAGTCCATTGCAGCTCCAGCAGCGGAATCATATTTTGATGCGGTGGGAGACAAGGGAGTTTTTTGGCCTCCTCGTGGGCGCCACAGTAGCGTGACGTCAACCTCCTAACAATAGCCGTCGGGGTGCCCAGGCTGCAGGACCGCTCCTGGGCAGGCCCACATCTCTCTCCTGGTCTGAGGGAGGTTGCACTTAGGCTTTTCCATGAATGAGTAACCACGCAAGGGCTAATTAAATGACATCAAACAACCTCCACATGGGATCTCATCCCCCCACACGCTATCCCCTGCCAAGGCATTATCCCAAGGGGAAGAACCCTGTGTCTTCTCAAACAAACACTCACACATGCACACACACACACACACACACACACACACACACACACACACACACACACACACACTGATGGCACACAGTTTGAAGAACATACACAAACAAACACAAAGATGGCACACACACAGATTTCACAAAGACTCCAGAACACACACACTCTGATGGCACACAGTTTCAAGAACATACACATTCACTGACACACGTAGAGATGGCACACGCACAGATTTCACACACATGCACACACTTTAATCCACCAAGGTCAAAATGGCAGCCTGAATGATGCACTCAGTTGCTCAACATACACTTTCACTCTTAAAGTGAAAGGCAGGATGGGGGTGAGAGCGGGATGAGCAAAGGAAGAAGAAATGTCCAGTCATTTCACACACTCTTCAGCACTTTGACTTTGACTGGATTCCCTCTGATCTCATTTGCCCGTGGGCAGCATGTGAGCTTTGCACATATGGAATATTTTTCCAGTTTTAAGATCAAAGTACAACCAATGTGACATCAGTGAAGAGTGTCACAGAATCCTACACTGACAAATCAAAACATACTTAAGCTTCATATGATTAAATTAAGAATGCATTTAGCCCAGAGGATCAGATCACATTTGAGAAGATGGCAGGTCCTTTCAGATTCAATGAAGTACGCCCCATACAAATGAAAATCACAAACAACCATGTTTTACCCAACCTCTTGATCAAATTGTTTCATATAACACATTTCACAGCATCTGGGAGAAGCTAAGCAGCACGTGTTATCCTAAGAAACCATTCAAAGTGGACTTGTGGAGGTGGTAGTAATGATGGGGTTGCATATTCATCACACCGACACTCAAAGGGCAGATGTGTATTCACCTGCTATACCCTACCGTGTGTCATGCTGATGATGCTTTACGAGATTACCGTCAACCCCCTCGGCTGTGTGAGGAGAATATAACATTCCCATAATGCCTGACTCAAGGTAGCCCAGTGCCGCCTCGGCCAATGGCAGCTACAATAAATATCAGCATCATAAAGGTCTGTGGGGGCATGCAGCTGTAAGATTCCTTCCCAGTCTTGTGTAACGTGTGAATGTCACATTCACACGATACTCCTCCACTGTTTCTTTCCATCTAAAATGGTTAACATGGTTCGTTTTCTCCAAAGGCATCTTAGCGGGATTTAGGATTTGAAAGTGGGAACAAATTAGCACTATGACTTTAATTGGATTTTTTTAAACGGATATCTCACCCATGCAGAATTCAGCTTATGGTTAAAATGAGTCATTTTAGTCATTTTTTTGTGTGAACTGGGTCTTTCTATTCATTTGGTGGAAACAAGCTAGAAAAACAGGAGCAGAAAAACTGGGGAACACTGAAAAATACCTTCAGTCGTGGTATGACGATTTATGATTGCGGAAAGTAAGTGTGGAACAACAAATTTAAAAAAAGATTTAAAAGATAGCGTAAGACTTAACTCAGTGTGACAAAAGGCACCCCATAAAATGTTCGATGTTTTAGTGGAGTTTGGCATGAGGAAATTCACAGCCCAGGCCTGATTTAGTGTCCTCCTACTGCAGAGCGAGAAACATAACTCTGAAACATATGTGGTCTCTTGAATACTTGCTTTGCCTGGGAAACAAAACCACCCTCGCTCAGGAGACGCTGCTCTCTGTTAAATGAGGCGTGAACAGCCTCCTCAACATATGGGCTCAGCAAATGTCTCTAACCTTCGTACTCTCTGCCCATCTTCCCTTCTTTGAAAAGCAAGCACACAGTAATGTGTCTCTAGACACCCAAACTCTTGCCTGTCCAGGACTCCATACTCTGTAATGGAGGATGAGAGACTTGAGAAACTGGCTGCCTGTATATTCATGCCTCCCCTATCAGTGCTTTAAAGAAGCTCTCGAGGACAATCAGAGGTCAATGTACCAGGCAGCATTTCTGAGACTCTTCTCTCCGCCTCTTCTCAAAAGCTTATTTTCTAGAAAATACAACTACATAGAGATTGATTGAATAATCTATATGAATAGAGATTATAAATAAACTGCAAAAGCTATTACATGGATAGAGTTTATTTAAACTCTTAATTAAACTTAGTCAGCATCATTTCAGAGAAGTGTTATGGTTGAACATATTGTTGCCTGTTGGGGTTGTGAAGCTTCTGGCACGCTACAGAGCTAAGGACTGTGGTCTGGCTCCCAGCATACTGTGCGAGCCAGAAACTGTTTATTCCATGTATCCAGTGGAATTATGTGGTTCATGCCTCCCATGTGTCCTTTGTGTTATTGCGTATTACTGTTATCATTTCGTCTGTGTGTCATGCTGATTAAGTCCTGTATTAGTTCAGTGTGTTAGCCTAGCGTTATGTCCCCCATCAGCATAAGTGTTAGTGTAACGTAAAACCTGCCTCTCCTTCTGCTCGTTCTGTGTGTGTGACTGTGTGTGTATTCCGGTTGCTAATAAACGGCATTCTCTTAGGGTCGTGCAGTGCATGAGACAGGTCTATCCCAGAATGTTTGCTATTTGGTGGTGAAGAGATGGCTGCCCCTTTGATATATGTGAGGCGAAATGCTGTGTGTGTATAAGATCACTCATTTGTCCATTCCTACCATGGATTTAATTGTTATCCTAAAACAAGCCACGAAAATGATCACCAAAAGACACTGGGACTATGCTCTCAACAGTGAGAATTTGCAGTAAGAAAATAATCTGGAAAGTTCTGTTGTTCAAGTTCATTAAAATTCAGGTTCAAGTTAATTAATAATAAGTGATGCGTTAAAACACCCAAAAGAAAATGAATATGGCTGAAAAGTCACCCCCTCAGTAATATCAGATAGCTCCAGTCATGATAAATGAGGCAAGACATTGTTCCCCATAGTGTAGAAACCTAACTTTCCAAACTGATTAAATATGAATAAATTAAACTCAGATCATATAATATTTACTTCATCGATTACTTGTTGTGCTGGGAATACCTAGCCGGTAAGTCAATAGTCTCTCACTTATTAATTTAAATGTATTGAGTTTGTTTTCATCAGCAGTACAAGTTAAACAGACTTATTCTGTTAAATCCCATAGTTCACAGTTACACAATCTGCTTAAATATTGACAGGAAATGTCATCAGGATGGTTAAACAGAAAACCTCCTGTAAGAAAGGGAGGTAGAGAAAGTGAGGTAGAGAGAGAGAGAGAGAGAGAGAGAGAGGGAGAGAGGGAGCGCAAATAACCCTCAAAAAGCAAAAGATAATGTGTAATCTAAACACAATGCAAGTTGAATAGATGGGGAATTTCATCAAAAAGCTCAAGAATCCTAATCCTTCTACCTGTACCTGAGGCAAGGTCATGTGCATTTGGAACAGTTGAGCAAGCCTCACATACAGTAATACGCTACAGCTAGAAAATAAAGCCTTGTATGCTTTCAAACAGGGCTCATGTTCAGGACATATAGTGCAGGAGCTCCTCTGACAAAGACCACTCAACTCAGCCTGCCTCTCGTGGTACATTGTGAAGGAGAGGGAGACTGGGGGACTGAGAGAGAGAATTATCCATCAAAGAGTCTCCGACTATTATCTAGCCCTGGATCACATTGTCTGATGACTAATTGAAAGCGCTTTCTCCAACAGGTAAGTAACTCTCAATCAATTGACTGTTAATTTCGATACGAGATGAGAGGCGGTAGTTCAATCAGGAGAAGCCTCCCCCCCAAGTGGGACCTTAAGACTGGGAAGCTTCTGGAATCGCTCAGCACAAGGCACTCATTACACTTGGAAATGCACATTTACCAGCGCACTGATGCAAAAGAACTAAAAAACGACTTGAAAATGGAGCAGAGCTTGAATGTAATACGGTACGAAAACCCGTCCTCTGCAGCATTCCCCACGGATAGATTTGTGCACATCAAATGCACCATAAGAATGCTGCAAGCCAAATGTGTAGGTCAAACTGCACAGAGCTCTGGAGGGTCTGCGGCGGATCACGAAATCCTTTTATCGTTTGGACACACTCATCCTGAGGGAGCAAACAAAAGTGGTAATATTTATATTTATATTGTGACATTCATATTGTGACAGGTGCACATTCAGCACTACATGCCTGAATGTTGAAGCACATTTACATTGCCACAGACATGCCTGAATCTGTCAGAAAGAGTATCAGAATCATGAGCGGAATCAGTTATATCTCATTGACACCCGAAGGATGTCGGCAGGCGAGGCTCCCCTGTTGGGCAGTAATAACCATGGCATGGCATTGCACCCTTCAAATGACTCCTCCTCATTGCCTTTTTGAACTCTGGAGGTTTTTTTTTTTTTTTTCTCAGCCCCAAAATGATTAGAAAGACAGCAGACTGCCACATTAACATACGGCTCAATGCTGTGCATTCATCTCAGATCCTTAGGCCCGAGGTCTTCAGTCGTCTGAAGGCAGATAGCTACAAAGCCAGCCCCGCTCCCCTAGATCTCCCAGATTAAAAGACAGGAATGCCATTTAGTCAAATACTTGAAAAATGTCCGCCAAGCCAGCATGCTTTTTTTCTCCTGCCATAGCTAAGGTGGGTCTAGAAGTATATTTTCAACTTTAAAATGTAGCCTCAGTATCATTAGGTCCTACTGAAACCTCATTATCACAAGGTCTTTAATACTCATCACATAACAGTGTAAAATATTTGGAAGTGCTTTGTGATTTTTATGGGCCATTTTGCAAACTCTTCATGTTGACGAGATGCCCCATTAGGCATGCGTTTGTACCAGTGGCAAATGAGTCTTTTTTACAAAATTGAATCATTTCTGTGTATTTTTTTTCTTTTTGGCTCCTTAGTGTCACTGTTGTTGTCTGTGCCGTTTCTATCTGATTGTGCTGTACGTCTTCTGGAGCATCTGTCTGTTCACAAACAGCTTTTGCAGCCAAGCTTCACACCTGATTAGGAGGCTTTAGACTGCTTTTCCAAAGCATTTTCTCCTCATGATGATTGTTGCGATGCACATTTTTGTAGTAGTTGGAACCCTTGCATATCTCATAAAGGTATTTCATCATAGACAATACATTGGCTTTGTCTTACTAAAACTCTGGATGACTCTAATGGCTTTTCTTCCCTCTGTGATGAGTCATGTAGGTGTGTGTGTGTGTGTGTGTGTGTGTGTGTGTGTTTGTGTGGACCTGCCGTATCCGTCAACCACCTCAGCTGTGTCTCATGAAGCTTCAGTATGTGAATCATGAACCAGTTCTCCTCCATGAGGATGGTTTCCTTCTCTCAAGCAGAAGAGAGCCTTCTTACGTGAACATGTAAGATGTGCTGCGCTAATTTGCATTTAGACATTAAAAGCCCTCCATGCTCTCACACAGTGACCATACATCTACTGGTAAACAGTCACAGAATTAAGCACTGCCCTATTTATGTAAGGTCAAAGCCTTTTGTAAGACACTAAAACGAATGGCCATTAGAGACAAAAAAGATGTCGGAAGCTCATTATCCCTGAGAACAATTTAAAGATGCCTCGAGGATCCTCCCTCTGGACAACATCCGGCTGGATTACTACTCCGCTGAGAGCTGAGAGTTGCCCCATGAGATAACAAAATGCCTTCAATTACACTGGGCCCAATTACTAGGGAAGAAAAGAAGAAACAGGAAAGGCATCCTGTCTCTCAGCTGGACTCCTATTTAATTATGCTGCGTGGTCAGGCTAAGAGCTGCATGTCCTCTCACTGTCCTTCTGAGATTCAGGCCGCCCAGTTACACAGGAAGCATTTTTAACAACCTGCTTCCAAGAGACAACTATATGAGAGACAGTGATGAGACAGCCTGGACCAAATGCACTTCAACCACGCAGTGGACCAAATAAGAACATACAAATAAAAATCATCAGTTGCATCAGTTTTCTTTTTGGTGTGCTATCCTGACTCATTCGTTGCTGCTGTTGGAACCCAACTGTAGACTTTGTGTGGGTTGACTGGCGCGTTGCATCAGCTACCATGGCTAGCGTTCCCTCGTCCTCACACCACTGTCACATCAAGCAGGCAGCTTCCTTTAGCCCCATCCAGTGAAGCAGGAAAGGAAAGTTTTCCTTTTGAAGCTTTTGGATCTGTGACAGCTGGGGACGGAGAGAACAGAGAAAGGGATAAGGCTTCTCTCCCCACCACCTTTATCTTTTTCTCTCTCCTTCACACACATACACACACACACCCACCCACACACACACACACACACACACACACAGAGAAAGAACAAGAAAAAAACACACGGCATGCCAAAGAAAGACATTAGATGTGTTGGCTCCGTGTGTTTTCACAGAATTAATGAGAACAGCTGCACACAGGTCTGCTAGCTCACACACTCCTTCTTCGAGAGGAAGAGGAGGAGGTGGTGACGCTGGCAGGTAGTTCACAGTTCACAGCTCAGCATTGAGTGCTATAGTGAGGGAGGAGGGGTCACAAACAGAAAAAACAATTCCTCCAGCCCCCATCGCACACGCCAATAAGCAGGCAGCTGGAATGACACACACGAGAGCATGATCATCTAACCAGAAGAAACCGAACAGTTCTATCTTAAGTACTGGCTGTCAAAATATGATTGATTATTCAAGGTTTATTCTACATCAAGAACACCTGAGGGTTTGCCAGATGATTTACACTTGGATGTACATTCAGCTATACTATGTGCATTTTTAATTTGTGAGTTTCAAGGTGAATCAGGTGAGAACAAATGGGCGTTGCTGTAAATTGAAGTGTTTACAGTAGGACTGGATGAGCCTGAGCCTGAGCTCTGGCATGTGCAGTGGCCTGGTTAAGTATGTCTGCCTGCAAAAATAATACAAGCTGAAGGCTAATGCTTCAACGGAACAATGCTACCCCCTATTGGAATATGCAATACTGTCAGCTCATGTCGGAGAGGAAGGAACAGGGCATCAATCAAGATTCAAGATTCTGACATGTATTTTATTTTATTACAAAAACATACAGATGACACAGAAAGACCAAACTGATCATTCTGAATATGAATGTATTTTATGGAACAGAATGAAGAAGGCTATATTCAGCCTGCCTAGCTCAACAGCTGAGCTGCACACGTTGTTCTGCCTTTATCCTGGCAGAGGGTTGGCGTTACACCATGTCTCATTTCCACACAGGATAAATCCTCTTTCCTGTCAGGAGAAGATGCACTCAGACACATTCACAGAGAGCTCACTAGCCCGGAGTAAAATGGTGGCATTAGTGGCAGGTGTCTATTTGTCCCCCTCGGGCCATGTCACTTTGATGTGGTAAGGCTTCAGTTCCTCTTCAGACACAAAGTCAGGTGCTCGACTCATCAGGTCATGACCACGGAACGACTTGGGGAAGGCGATAACATCCCTGATGCTGGGGGCACCAACCATAATGGATACCAGGCGGTCAAGTCCTGTAGGAACAAAAAATAAAAAAAGATTTCTGAATAGTACGGATAAACACTGCCCATGTTACTGTATAAACTAGTTAAAAAATAAAAAAAACGAATTCCCATATGTACATTATGATTAGAAGTGCGTGTCAAATGAGGGGTCACTGCAGATGTTTCTGATGAAAACTCTCCATGTCAGTGGCTTTAACATTATTTTAGAATATCACAACATTAACGTCTGGCTGGTCCCCAACCCATTTCTATTTGAAACAAATCCTAACTAATCAAAATATGCCGTAATTTATGTCAGTTTAAGCTCCCAATTAATAGACGAACCGCGAGGAGCTTGCAGGAGAACGATCGTGTACTGCAAGACACAAATGAAATAGCTCTGACTGCTGAGCAGCATATTCCCCAGCTTACCCAAGGCAATGCCGCCGTGAGGAGGGGCTCCAGAATCGAGAGCCTCCAGGAGATGAGAGAGCACGGAGAGGTCCTCCTGGAACGAACAAGAACATATCAGAAAACCCACTCAGGGCTGTGGATCCGACCAGCCCGGGAGAGGTCAGGCCGCACCTCTCTGACCATAATGCGCAGGCAAGCCAATTACCGGCCCGCAACGAACCAAAGACACGTTCCAAAAAGATTACCTGGAGGATGGTCTTCAGAATGTAGCGCTGCTCCGAGGCGCTGTGAATACGAATGGAGCCTCCTCCAATCTCACAGCCATTCAGAACCAGGTCATAATGCTGGCCGCGCACCTGAGGTCCAGACAGAGGAAGACGGGAGGTGCAAGCTTAAGGGGATTTGGAGATAAAGAGCTAAAGTGGGCTTGCACTGCTTCCAGGGCTGCTTCACCAGGCCCAATGTCTCTCCGCTAAGTGACTTTAGCCCTGATTCAATGAATCAATATCTGACTTTCCAGTCTGCTTGGCTCAGGATGAAATCCTCTAGTGCTTCCACTACATGAAATAGGCCTCTGAAATATTTATGTTGTAAAGTTTAACGTTGTGGTTATCAATAGTTTAAAGTTTAATGACTACAAATATCCACACACACACAGTTGCCCAAACGTAGCCTACATCAAGAATAGTCCTGCATTTAGTCATAAAATAAATCTCAAATATTAAACACTCCGAAACTGTACCGCAGAATCTCTGGCCTGAAGAGTAGGATTACAGGAGCTACAGCTTACCTTGTGAGGCTGAGAGTACAGGAGAGGGGTGTCTTCCGGGACGGGAGCAGTGAACGGGTGGTGAGCTGACTCCAGCTGCTCTGGGTCGTCTTCTTTGGGAAGGAACAGGGGAAAGTCCACCACCCACAGGAAGTGAAAGACAGAGGGGTCACGCAGCGCCACACCGTGGCCCTCAAGCAGGTCGGCACACTGCAGCCTTAACTTGCCCAGGAGAGGGCGCTAAGACGAGAGGAGGAGAGGGTCAGTATTAGTATCAGTATCAGCATTATGGGAATCCACCTGTTCCCAGCCTAAAATCCCCAAATGTTAGGTTACCTATGGTATGTCAGGTTGTCACCTCTGATCAGTACATTAGTCACAATGGAGTTTAGCAACTGTAATGTTTTGTGGAGGGGTTAGTTTAAGCAATCTGAATTTATGGCTTGTTTTAAACTTCACACTTGCTTGTTATATACCACCGACTACATTCGTAATGCACTGGCTAATTAGTAGATGCAGGTGTTTACCAAAAGTGCCTCTGACACCTTTCACTGACCAGTGGTTAGTACCACTAGGGGAAGCTCCAAAGACTGGTTACTGGTCAGTGCCTCTGACAACTTGCACCGATGACTGTTTAGTATTGCTAGGGGGAGTTCCAGAGGGTGTTCAGTGGTAACTGGCCAGTGTCACCATCAACTTATAACTTATACTAAAGAATGACCAGTGTTACAAACCTCTGGTCAGTGCAATGTCCAAGACACTGACCTGTAGGTAACCAGTCCTTAGACCTCCCCCTAGTGATACCAATCAATGGCAACTATAAGGTGTCAAGAATGACCAGCTGACCTCTCTCCTAATCAGGCAAACCTGCACAATGAAACCTCTGCACCACTAGTTAATAAGACCGCAGACACAGACAAGCTCTTGAAAATTAAAGCATTGCAAATCAATAATGTGCAACAGAAACGAAGCACGTAGATACTGACTTGAGCTAAGGATTCTGGCCTTGAGGATTTTTGTATTTTCTTTTACGAGCGAGTGAGAGCGGTCTTTGCATGAGCGAGTCTCTTCAACTCCACTCCCTTTCTCCATAGATTCTGTTTTTCACTTACCATTCCTCCCACACCCTCCTCACAAAAGCCTGCTATTGATCCAAAGCCATATCAAAGATCTTTCCTTTTACACTAAGCAGCAAGCCATCACTTTCCAAGCCAGACACACCATCTGCAACAACCGTGAATAATACTGCAGCTGAAACCTTATAAAACGAGGAGGAGGACATCAATGCACCATTTAGATCACAGTTTACATCACAGTCTTTCTGAACAGGACAGAGTAGAAGACAGACGCCTTGAAAGCAGTCACTTTGTTTTGAAGTTCTCTAATCAAACTATATGACAACTATCCCTCCCTCTCCCCCTTCCAACCAACCTCAAACATCTGGATTAATTTAAGGCCTTCGACAACGAGCTCTAATGATGCTAAATCTGTATAACAACACCATTAGCAGACCACAGCTGAGCAGGAGGCGGGTGACAGACGAGCTGGCTGCTTTGGGCCGGATGACGCGTTTACTCACCATGTGGTCCCCAGTGCCGGCGGCGAGAAGGACGAGGTCTCCAGCACTGGCTAGGGTCATCTGGAGCAGCTGCAGCCTGGCACCTTCCGAGAGGAGCCTGCTGAGGGGCGACTTCAGAGAACCGTCGGGCCTCACCAGCACAATGCTCACGTCCTGCGGAAAAGTGCAAACTTTAAAAAAAAAAAAACACAACACAAATCCACACAAACGTACATGCAGACACAGACACAGACACATGCATGCAGACACAGACACAGATGACACACAAACAAATACAAAAAATAGACACAAGCACACACAATTATCCTCGTCCCCAATCTTGGTAAGAAATGCAGGCATTCTGGAAAGGGTGGCATACAAAGAGTACACCAGTAAGTATGAGAGCAGCGATTGGAGAGCCAGCCAGTGGCAGACACACCGAACAAACACACAATATCAGGTGGTATCGCCCGCATCTGTATGTGCACAGAATCATATTGCTTTCAGCACTAAGATAAAATGGTGGATGTTTCCTTAAGCAGGAGAAAGTTTTGAATTGAGTATTATCGCCAGATAATGGTCAGAAGAAGATTTATACACAGAAGATGGACAGGGAGTGGAAGAACCATCTGCACATATATAAAAACGGGAAAGATGATTAATTTTTTTGTTTAAAAATAGTCTGCCTTAGCCAACAAGATTAAGTGCAACATTTTGTGTCTGGACTTGGATTGACTGATATAGATAACTGAACTTTATAGATAAATGTTCCATCAGCATTTTCTGCGCATACGACTAGCGTCTCACTTGAAGTGTATATACCTGGTTGAACTGTGTCTTGGCAGTTTCTTTGAGGGCTTCTAAGTCTTTACCCTTAAGATGTTTCTGAAATCAAAGAAAGATTAAGGATAAATTCACATTCTACTCTCACACTCAATATGGAATGTATTTGTTTTTTATTAATAAATAATACATTATAATTATTTGTTTGTATTCATAACCTTTGTAGCACTACATAAGTGAAAGAGAGAGAAAAAAAACATTGTTCACTCCACTCAACATGGCAAAGGGGAAAGGCCAGGCAAAGGATGTTCTACTTACAGCTCCATCTGGCACACGGATGGCCAGGACACAGCCTCCTGGTTGCTGAAGAGCATCCCGAAGGAACTGGATTTCAGTGTTCCCAAAAGCTTCACTAACATCTACGAGCTGTACAAACACAAAGTAAATACTTTATTGAAATACACCCAAATAAAATATCTATACAGATACAGATGAAACATTTCTGTCATTACAAAAGATGGTGGTCATGATGGTCAAAGAATAAGAATCATCGTTAATAGTGTTGACTTCTTTGACTATCGCATCTACCTTCATTTCAAATCTGGTGTCCGGTTTGTCCACTCCATAATCTCTCATGGCTTCTTCATAGGTCATGGAAGGAAACGGCGTGCTCATGGTGCCCTTCTCGTCTGGCCACGCATACTGCACCAGGCCTTCAATCAGGGCCTGGATCCCAGCCTGATCTATAAAAGACATCTCAATATCCACCTGCAAGGACAGACAGGACATGGAGACATTACAGAAGCAGTTGCAGTGAAGGCACGAGGTTTGAGTGCTGATTTTCATTCAGAGCGGCCTTCAGCTCTGCCTAATAAGGCGAGCTGGTTGGCTGACTATGTGGGAGTCAGAGAACCAGGCACATCATTAAAGCAATCTGTAGAGCTCAGCTGCTCTGGTCACACTCCTCTGCAATTCTCCCTCTCAGATGTGGGGCTGTGTTAAACATATCATTACCTGCGTGAATTCCGGCTGTCTGTCAGGCTTGGAACCCTCGTCTCGATAGCAGCGAGCCATCTGAAAGTACCTGAGACGACATTAAAACAGAAAAAAATATCAGCAGTTTAAAGCTGCCATATCCAGGTGGAATTATATTGTGACGAGTTACAAAATGTGTTCATCCACTTTATATTTGTCAACATTGTTCTATAAAAGCTGGCAATATATTTGGCAACACTGCACTGTAAAAGCTGTTATTATATGGCAACGACAGTACGAGCGTTCTGATTGGCTAATGCGTAGTCATGCCAGCCGCGTATTGCCCTCCCCACCGGTACACAAACATCACATAATGAAGAGCCTTGGTGGATGGGGGTAATGATATGTGTATTTATCTCTGTTTCACACCATCAACTATATAACATCTAAATGAATTTGAGAATGCTTTAGATGCTTTCTCCTTGTATGTCTTGAACGATCTACAAACTTGCTTATACAGTTCAGGACACTATCAATCAACTGATTTTTAAAATTACCAATTTGATCCTTTTTCTTATTAATACCGGTACTTCATTTGAAGACTTAAAGATCGAAGATTTAAACCAATTTAACGCAACTGTAACTGGCTTCAGCTTAATGACGACTCTAAACATCCTGATAATGAATTACCTGTCCATGCCTGCCACCATCAGCAGCTGCTTGAACTGTTGTGGGCTCTGGGGTAAAGAGTAAAACTTCCCAGGCTCCCCAGAAGGTACAACAAACTCTTTGGCTCCCTGAGGAGAAGGGTGGAGAGAGAGGTGAGGAAGCTTCTTTTGAAGGAAAAATTATATATCAGAAGGAAGGTAAACTGCTATGGAATTGGTATTAATCATAATCAAGATAGAGAAAGAGGGAGAATGAAGTGGCATTTTCAGTGGATGATAAAAAAAAGACCTACACCAGGCGTTCTTTTAAATAAGGTTGGCGTTTCCACGTCCACAAATCCTGCAAATAAAGTTGTGAACAGTCATATAGTGTATGAGTTTACTGGCCTAACATGCACTAAATTCAGAAAAAAATATATAGTGTTCCTACCATGTAGATTGCAAAGGTATTCTCTCATTTTCATCACCAGACGAGAGCGTACTCTTAAATTATACTGCATCTGTGATGAGCGGAGGTCAAGGTAGCGGTACTGCATTCGAAGAGCCTCTGATTTCTGCAAGGAAAGCATAAAACCAGATTTGCATTTTCATCTGGGACAGCCATCAATCATACATTCTGAGTATAAATGACACTTGACCAATCAATCTCTTTTTTTTAATGATCAAAAACTTGTTATGCATGGTCCTTCCTATAAATACTCACTTTGACAAAATCTTTAATTTCAAAAGGCAATTTTCTGCATTTATTTAAAACTTCCAAGCTGTCAGCACAGACCTCAACTTCTCCTGTGGACATTGTCTGAAAGAGACATGAGAAAATAACACAAAGTTAAGCATTTGCTTCAACACCAATGCTAATTCTAGCCCTTCTTTTAACAAGGTCTCACACCAACCTTGTTCTCCTGCCCTTCTGGACGAAGCTGCACCTTTCCCCTCACCATGACAACAGACTCAAGGGGCAGGTCAAAAAGAGTTTTCCTAAGAGCCTGTTTAGACCAATGACACAAGGTTAACACAATAACATTTGTGAAAGGTTAATATTAAACAAAACCTGAGACTTGACCTAGGCTATGTGAAACATGTATAAATGTTTGCATAAATGTATATATGGGATAACATTCACAAAAACAATTTAAATGCACAACAGTGTACAACTTACCTCATCCTGGGGGATGAGGATTTGAACCAGTCCACTGAAATCTCTCAAGATTACAAATAAATCCTGTCTGTAAATGTGTGGTAAGTCATTATGAAATTCTCAAAACTCCACACATAGGCAGATAAGCACAGATATGCAGAATGTGACATAGTGCGATTTAGTTTGCTCTGACCTCACGTATTGCACCCAGCCATACAATGTTACTTCCCGTCCAATGTGTGTCGAGCATACTTCTCCACAAGAATGTGTTCTCAAAGAGAAATGATTATTACCTGTTAAGAAATACAACATTGACATAAACTCTACAACAAGATAGAAAATGGGCAAACGTCCACACAACAAACGTTCAGCATGTTGATAAAAGAGTGATTACTGTGACTGTTACATGAGATTGGGTGCTGGCACACTGTTATGATCTGTTTCATCAAGTCTTGATTTTGAGTTGGGTGATTTACCTGAGGTGCTGTTTGAGATGCCTCTGAGTGATGCGTGGGTCCAGATCCAAGAAGCCGTGATTCGTGTAGTGGCACCCACCTTACGAGGGTAGAAAAGTGCAGTTCTTCCCAGAAAGGAAGTTCTCAGTAGAGTCAAACACAAACCTTTCCGAAGCAGAGTCTTGTATTTGCATGACATTTTCTTCACGTTGTCCACAAAGGCGAAATGATTTCAATAAGATGATTTCAACGTTGTATTTACTGATACATGATGTAACGTTAACGTTACATAGCTACTGATGCATAGCTAGTTCCATGCAACTGAAGTGCTAGATAATACATACATATGTATCATAATACTGCTTGACAGTAAGCAACAGGTAAGATTAAAACTTCTGTCATACGTGAAATATAAAAAATGTGTATTACCGAACACTGATGGTGATTTATAGAAATAAAGACTCATCTACGGTGATATCGACCCATGAGTCTACAGTAACCTTCCCGTTTAGAAAACCCGTTGCGAAACGAAAAGTGCGAACAAGTTGCGCATCATTTCAAAGCACTATATAACTGTGATAGACCAGACATGACAGGTTAGTTTTATCAACACACGTTGTAGTTTGTGTCAAAGTCATGCAAAGACACCGCCTTCATGGCTGGCTCTGGTTCGTGCCGCTCAAGGAAATCCGGTAGAATCACGTGGTACAAAATGGACCATACCAGTTAATAGGAATTCAAATTGTCCACTGAAGATTGTAGTTCGTTTGAATCTAGTAAAGTAGGTAATTTCACGAAGTACGTCATTGTGTCAGTTCTGGTGTTCAAAACCAACATAAGGGAATGTATTCTTGCGGGTTTGCTTCAGCATACATTAAATACACCAACCTGAACAAACAAGCTGTCGATTTTTCTTCAATCGACTTGTAAGCCTACCCATTGCGCTGTATCCAAAGAGCGGAACGATTGGATAGCGCGATGTTCAAAAAATAGTCTCGTCTCCGTTTGCCAGCGATGGACGTACGAAGGTACAGTTGAATAATATTAGCAACGGCTTGTAAACATAAAAAGATGATAGAAATGCAGTTAGTTCAAAATGTCTTTAGCCTGAGCTTCATTATGACCGTTTACAGTAACATGCTTGCAATTTATAGCTAGCTAGCTATCGCTAGGTTTCTTAATTTGTTGTGGAATTAACGTTAGCTGTTGAGCTAAAGTAATTTACTAACTATATGGTAACAAAGACAACTAAGACGAGCGAGCAATGTTGTGTCCACGAGATAATGTTCCTAATAGACTTTCTCTTTACGACGATATTAAATCTGTGCCATAACTAGCTGTGTACAAAAAATATTAAATCAACGTTAACACTGTCTCTGTAACAACCCAGCGCTGTGAGTACTCCTGTGACCCAATACACCACACATCGACGAAGTAAGAGCTATGGTCGAACCTTTGATGCAACATCGCGTTTCTGCTACACTCCTGGGCAGCTAACAATCACAAGAATACAAACAAGCAGAGAGACCGCCAAAGCTCGCAAAATAACTGTAAGTAAAGGACATTGCAGCAGTAAGAATGACATGTAACATTAGATAACAATGTTATATCATCACAGCTACCATTTGTTTTTGAATCATGTGTCACGCCTTTGTTGTTGTTTTCCTCTCTTTAACAGGATAAGGTTGACCCCGAGCAGGTGGCCCTTTTAGTCAAAAAAGAATGGAAGCTGTCATACGTCACACCCTTATATCAGTTTAGACATACCAAGTTGAAAGTGTACTCAAGGCATCTATCTGCCTTTATAATGGCAGAAAAACAACAAGGCATGGCAGTTGAAGTTGGACTTGAGGCAGGCTTTAAAGTCACATTTTCTACAGTACTTGGAATGGCTGAGACAAAGGATGACGCTGAGACTGTTTTCATAC
This sequence comes from Clupea harengus, assembly GCF_900700415.2. Lineage (NCBI taxonomy): Eukaryota > Metazoa > Chordata > Actinopteri > Clupeiformes > Clupeidae > Clupea > Clupea harengus. Next base: position 13,983,504 of record NC_045176.1, read on the forward strand.
AGGTAGGGCCTGTGCATAACTAGCACTTTATGAAATCTACTTTCAAGTGTTAAATGTTTGGGTTACATTAATGTATCATCTCCACTCTCTCCTGCGGTGACAGATTCACAATAAACCAGTGTTTGCTTCTGAGGGAGACGCCCCTAAGGTTGTGTGGAGTGGATGGCTGACCTGCATCAATGGTGACCCAGAGTACCTCCAGGCTCTCCCCCCAGAGTTTGTCAGTTTGCCCTTGTTCTGCTCAAGCGGTGCAGAGTCTCTAACTTTCTTGGTCAAGTCATGGTTTGAAAGGACGTTTGACTGCAGCTTCGGATCAATGGGCCTCGACCCCACCGATCTCCACTGGCTCGCCGCCCTTTGGACTGGTTGCCACAGTGAAAACAACATCAGATCTCTGAAGCTGGTGTGGACGCTGCCTTCTCAGCCGCCTCTTGACGTGTCGCTCACGGTGAACGCTCAGGATGCGTGGGACCTGTGGGATAAGGTGCGTCAGCAGGACAGCACAGACAACTCGATCAGCATCGAAGAGGTGAAGCGCTTCATAACGGGCATAGAGTCACACTTCTTCAGGCACTTCAAGGTCTACCTGTCTGCTGGGGTCCTGAAGAAGGTTTCCACAGCCCTGGGCTCCGTTCACCTAGATGGGAAAATCAAGGTAGGTTTGCCAAGCAGATTTATGTAAAACCAAAGGGCTACCTAGGATCCCATTTAGAAATAAATGTGTCGGGGATCGGGGGTAAGGTAAACAGGTTGTTTTAAATATTGGGGACATTAGGGATGGATCACTTTATGACTAAACACATTTGGGGGACAACTTTTGTACAGATTTTATTATTTTTATATTGGAGTATGGTGAGTATGGCAAAATCACCACTCACTTTTATCATTCTGTGATTGAATTTGCACTGGTTCTTTGAGCTCTGTCTTCATGAATTGGATGCCTTTATCCTAATAATAGGAAGAAACTAACCAATACATTTGGAATCTCTTCTTTTTTTCCCCCTGTAGATCACCTGCAGTGACTACATGACCACTGTACTGACACTGTTAACCGAATGTGCCATCCTCAAGATGCCAATTTTACCTGGATGTTAAATCCCACGTTGCCCTTTTTTAAAGCAAATATTCGCCATGGATCTTATTTATTAACTTTTCCTTTTGGTCCTTTGGATATTTATGTCCACAGTACCTGTGTTTAACATAACAATACTTTCATATTACTGCTTTAAATGTAATCTATAATCTTAATTGATATCTTGGTATTTTGTACATTCATCTGTTTTTTTATGCTTTCAGTTTAAACAGGGACCTGACCTTCACAGAGTAGTGTGTTGAGTGCTGTTTTTTTATTGTTCTTTTAATATTTCTTTGAAATAAATGGAAAGTGCAGTCAAAATGGCCTTTCTGGTGTTTACTACTAGATAAAAAAAAAAGAAAAATCACTTCAAGTTACGCAGATGGAACACACATTGCAAGTCTTTATTAAGCCAAATGCATATTCATTGTTCGACAGTTAATACCCTAAAACATCAGTGACATGTGCAAATGATAAAATGGAAACTGTGTTCAATGCATGGATGACAACATATTTAAACAAAAGAGAGAAAAAAACACCTCAGTAATATGGGGCAATATCACTGGAAGTATCTGGCAGGCCCAGCAAGACGTGAATGTGAAATGCATATCATCCGCCAATTAATTAACCCATATATATATATAGATATATCTCACTGTGTTTCACATGTCTATACCTTCAAAACAAAACACAAAAAAGGGTTAAAGTGCATGGTCCAATTAATTTAGGTGTCCTTTCATATAAAAGTAAACAAGAGTGATTGTGTATAACTGATAACTTCTAAAAAATATTCACCAACACCAGCAATAGTAAAGTAACAGTATAACTTACTTTTCCATAGCCTTTGAATTGGAAAATGTCAACGGCAAGGGTTGCACATTCCATTTAGCAATGCTTGGTGAACACCACGGTACCAGAACTGCAATCTACAGGTCACTGAAGATGAGGCTATAAGAAGTCACAGTGCATCCAACTCTGATGAATTTTTTTAACTAACTGAAGGATTAGCTTATTTTGGAGGTCTGGGGGCAGAGTAACATTACCGTCTCCCTAGCCTCTTCACTGCCTCTTATAGCCTCTACAGCAGCAGGACGCCACAAGGCCTCTCTTAAATTTGGGGCTGCAAAGAAAGCAGATGTGTCCACTGCCTTCAGAGACTAGACTAGTCTAGACCATATCCACTCAAAGCTTTCCCATGTCCTCGGGAACAAACAAATGTTCACTGATGTCGCTGCAGAGACGGCTGAACAATACCAGATCCTCAGCTCGAATACCCCCGGTCCTCTCAGAAGGCCTCGAGTTGGTGTAAAATGCAGTCCAGTGGGGTATGAGAGCAGGGTCCGCCAGAGGAACTGAATGACCAGCTAAAACAGAATGACTCGGGTGGCGTGGCGTGGCGTGGGGGTGACTCCTTGGCTTGCCATCGGAATGGCCAGAGATCAGTTACAGTCTAGAAAGTCCTATTCTTTTGCATGACGCACAATGTCTGTACGGGAGGCACCAGCGGAGTGGGCGTGGGCGTGGGCGTGTTACCATATATGTGATTCACAGTGAGTCATTTTGATAACACCAACTCCTCCTCCCAGTCTTCGGTAATTCATCCCGCCATAAAGCCTGTCGAGTTGACAAAACAAAGTTGTGGTGTTGTTTGAAGCCAGTAAAAATAAGAAAGAAAAAGAGGAACAATAACAATGATGATGATGATACTACTACATTTTTACTAGTTTCTTTAAACATCTTACCTCCATGTATTAGCATCAGGATCATACACCTCTATTGTTTTCAGGTATGTTGTGCCATCAAAGCCTCCTACTGCCATCAACTGCCCATTCACAACTGCTAGACCCACCTGCAAGAGCAAATTTAAAACATTCTGCAATAGGCTTGTGAGGTTCTTTAATGGTCCTATATGATCTTTGCCAAGAAGCTCACATTGCTTCGGTACTAAGACAGTACCTTAAAGGTCACTGTACCAACCCTAATCATTACTCCACCTCATCTAAACATAATCGGAATTTGGCTGGTGTAATCAACGGCTACACACCCCACTTCTTCGAGACGTCATGGCGACCACAGGGGACCACTGATTGGTTCTAGGGTTGTAGCGCTCGGCGCTGCTCAGCTCTGTGGTATCGTCCCGGCCACCCACAGAGTAGATCATGTCCTGGTACACGGCACAGCCCAGGTGCTTCCGCCTGGTACCCATTGGGGCCACTGTGTGCCATCTGTTCTCCTGGGGGTTATAGCGCTCCACTGCAGACAACAACACAACAGCCAGTCAGTCAATCAGACAGGAAATCACAATATCATTACGTATTGCAAATATATGTAAATATACACATGCAATATGCACAAACTTATAATGAGAGTTTAGAACTGCAGGCTGCTACATGTGATCAGAATGGAGTAGTTGAGCACCTGTATTGAGAGGGGACGTTCCATCTGATCCCCCCACTGCGTAAAGAAATCCCCCCAGCACAGCGACTGCCACACCTAGCCGTCGGGTACTCATGGAGGCCACTCGTGTCCACTTATTCTCCTTGGGGTCATACCTGCAGACAGGGGCGACAGGACAGATATGAAATGCATGTGTTGCCTCATTCTGTTTTGCCATGGCACCGCCAGGCAAGAGGCTGTCAAGGTGGTGAAGGCTGACCATCTTTGTGAAGATACTGCCAGGGAGACATCTGCGTAATGCGGGATTTGACGGGTTTAATTTTGCTGTTCTGTATATGCAATGGTCATCAAAGTTGGCCGTGTGTGTGTCTTTGTTGGTTTGAGGCATGTGTGTAAGGTAGACATGCCACAGGCTCTTGGATTACAGTTCAGTGGATTTGCCAGCTGAGAAATTATACAACACAATCCTCCAGTTGATCACACACCAGGCATATGCTGGCATGCAAATGTAGAAACACCTGATTCAGTAGAATTCATGGAAGGTTGTTAGACTTACCTCTCTACTATATTGAGACAGGAAACTCCATCTTGACCTCCAACAGCATATAAATAGCCTCCCAGCACAGCTACGCCTACACTGGTTCTACAAGTACTTGTGGGGGCCACATCACTACTCCACTGGTTCGTCTTGGGGTCATACCTGTGGGCACGAAAACACACCATCACACTTCTGTTTATTTAAAAACTAGACAATATGCTACAAATCCCTGATTCACAAACAACATGCTGTTTTCTCACATAAATGGAATTATGTAGTTACTATTTATCACAGGGCATCAATTCCACTATTTTCTTGTGACATTTCAGAATGATTATGCTCAAGAACATGTCTAAAATGAGAACTAACAACCCACATAGTCCTGAGAGGGCTATTCTTTTCCCATACCATCATGCAAAATAAGACATCTGCCAGGAAAGGGTATGTGAAGCATCTGGTCAGTAATAGTCAACCATGAGTAACTATGAGCAGCCCACCTCTCCACACTGTTTAGGTATGAGGAGCCGTCATGGCCGCCGACTGCGTAGAGGAGGTCGTCCAGCACGCTGACCCCGACGCCACAGCGGCGCTTGCTCATTGACGCCACCATGCGCCACTCGTTTGTCTGCGGGTCGTAGCGTTCCACGCTCGAGATGGCATCGCCGCTGCACCAGCCCCCCACTGCCCAACAAGAGAAGGAAGGGAAGATTTCAGTCCCATGAGTCATCGCAATAAATCCACAGAAGTGGAAAATGTGAAATCAATGTTTTTACTTCTTTCTTCTTTCCACACACACACACGTTTCCCTTCCCTCTTTCTTTATCCACCCCCATCTTAAGAGCTCAGTTTCAATGCACTCCATTTTTCCCCTGTTCAGGAAAGATATCCCTGACCAACATACAGATGTGCTTTGTTGTGAGTCAGGGGCTGGGCTGGGCTGGGCTGGGCTGTGGGCCTGGTGACTCACCTGCAAACAGAACCTCCCCACAGCGAATGGGCTTGCGGGGTCGCGTGCGCGGGCCTTGCATGAGGGGACGCTCTTGGGGCAAGAGGAGGTAGTTCTTGGCTTCATCCACCAGATCTCTGAAAGATGAAAGGGAAAAAAGAAAGATGTGAAAAAAAGAAAGTGTAAAATAAAGGACACATCTGCACTAGGTGAGAAAACAGCGTGTGTTCATAACTGGGAGCGAGATGGACGCCATGGTAATTAAAGGCTGTCCAAAGCTCGAAGGAGATAATAATAATGAGGTGATATTAATGGAGCGGCTAGACGAAAACCCTCGTTCTTAATCTCTGACCTCTGGAGTTTACAGTCGGAGAGCAACAAATCAACATGGAATTACAGCACGACCAAACCCACCTGCACTCCTCATCGCTCTTAATGAGGGGGTCTGACCCCACTGTTCCCACCAGGAACTTGGGACTGAGAAGCGGAAGACGAACATGCTGGAGGACCTGTTGCCATGGAGAGAGAAAAACCCTTGAGAAATCTGTTGTGTGGGTAATGTCACAGTTCATCTTTTATATTCATTCATGTTAGAATGGAAAACAATTCACATGCAAACACTGTGCAACCCTCCAATGTGCGTCAGGGTCCTGTTGGCCTGCCGGGACTTATTTTCTGATACTGACCAGCGGACTATACATTATTTTATTTGTCTTAACCATTTCCCTTTACTTAGTTTAAGCTTTTGCTCATCCATCTTCTATCTTTTATTATTTTACTGTTAACTGCTTTAAATGTCCTAAATATGTTTTTAGTCCTTTTAATATTCCATTTTATATTCTTGTTTATTTTTATTGTCAATTGATTAACCTCAACTGGAAAGCAACTACTTTGGTAAAACTCCTGTTGATTTTGAATGTGCTATATAAATAAATGTGCCTTGACTTGATAGTGTATATCTACTATCAGGGGTGTGTGTGTGTGTGTGCTTGCGTGTGTCTGACCTGTGGCAGCTGAGGTCGACGCTCCTGGATGCTGTATTTGACCCAGGCCATGACAGCGTTGAACACCTGCTCCTCACTCCGAACATTCAGCTCATCACTAGAAATTATGTCTATGAGCTGATTGGCTGGGAGAAGCATGAACTCCTCGCTCTCCATCACCTGGCACAATGAGGGGGACCACACATATGCGCGCACACACACACACACACACGGAGACAGACACACACGGACAGACACACACACAGATACACTTTTTGAAACCGCTTCTGACTCAGAAGCACTACTGAGCTGTAACATGAAAACACACACACACACACACACACACACACACAGAGAGACAGACAGAGAAAGGAAAACACCAAAGCAGGACTAGCCTGTCCCCTCTCGTGAGAATATTCACTGGCCAAGGACTTGGAAAGACTCTTCAGCCTCAAACTGAAACCCAATTCCAGCACATTGCAACAGGGCATTTTGTATCACTTGCCAAGGTGGTGTTGAATAAATTATGCCACAAAAAAGGGCTATTCCATAAACTTATACCCTAAGCATTGAAACTCTTCTTGTAGCACACTTTGCAATGTTTCAAGGTCCTTAGTATGCCTGGAACATTGTAATGTTCAGCTAAAAGACACAGACTTTATGTTTTGAAGTGTGAGACTGCACACTGCCACTCACCCCCCTCCCCCTCCCCTCTAATTAAAACACAGGGGAGAGAACCTGATACCACCAGGGAATCTGATTCAGATGCCTTCCTTGGGGTAAAAATAACAAGGAGTTGCAGCGTCATCAAGGAAACCTAAGACACACTGCTACTGCAGCTGATACTGCTGGCAGTGAGAGCAGACACCCTGAATTCTGACGGGATCAACTCTATTGCCTGGAAGTGGGGCTAAAATTGGTGGCAGTGGCACACAGTCACACAAGGGAACACCAAGGGCTCGGTTCCTAGCGAAACCAAAGTAGCCACAGCACTTTGTTGGTCTGATATCTTTTGCCTTTCAGCTAACTTGAGGGAAGCAGAACAGCATACAATCTGAATAGAGAAGAAGGAAGGCAAAGCTAGGGAAGTGACACGGTACACAAGAGATGACAAGGATTGCACATAATGAGAGAATAGGCAAGACACATTTAGAAACAAGACTTGAGAGTGTGAGGTTGTGTGTGTGTGTGTGTGTGTGTGTGTGTGTGTGTGACTGGCAGACAGTCCTCACCTCCTGGAAGTTGTGCTGTGTGAACTTGTCTGCGATGCGCAGCAGCTCGCGACAGGAGTGTGTGTCTGCGAAGGCGCGGATGCCAAGGCAGTTGGAGGGGTCCAGTTGCCGCTTGAGGAACTCGCAGCAGGCCTCTTGGATCTCAGCGAGCTGCAGCAGACATGCCGCCGGCAGCAGGGTCTGCACGTTCCCCTCCTCCACAGTCACCTGCCGGCACACAGCACAGCATCAACCACACACCTGGACAAATGCTCGTCCTGACATTAATGAAAGTGTACATCCATGTATATAAAGTTTACACACAGACAGTGTGCTTGTTAGGGAGAGTGGATGGATGGATGAAGGAGAGAGAAAAGGGGAAGGGTAGAGAGACGGAGCATGCGAGACACAACAGAAGACAGAACAAGCAGCATGTGGGATTTATTCCAGTGCTAGCCCTCCAATCTCTCACATTTCCTCGGCGATAGTAAATCTGGCAGCATGCCTGTCTGGGTATTTATTTGGAATGAGAGGTGCTACTTGTGTTCTACATCCAGGGCCAATCGAATCAATAACAACAACAAATCTACAAGACAATCCAATAACAAAGTTCCCTGAACCCCCGAGGCATACCTGTGAAGTGTAGGCAAAGTCAATGAGCAGCTCCATTGCCCGCTCGTCGATGTCTCGGATCACCACCTCCGTCTGCCTGCTCTCCGCCAGCTCGCCCGTGAACATGGCACGGAAGTAGGGGCTGCAGGCCGACAGGATGACCCGGTGCGCGTAAATTTTCTTGGCTCCGACCACAAGCACGACATCACACAGCTCACGGTGTTTGCGGAGCAGGTTGATGACCTCCAGCGTCTGACGGGGGTGCTTGTCCGACACATAGGGCATCCGCGCAGGCTGGGGGACACCCTCAGGGAGTTTGTTGGGATCACCAAGGGTGCAGCGACTGGTGATGTCCATTCCGGTGTTATCTGGGCGTGCACTGGTACCCCTGGAGGGGGGGGGGGGGGGAGAGAGAGAGAGAGACAAAACTATGAGTGGCACTGATTTAAGTGGAGTATGCCAGACTTTTTCCAAGAACTGTTTGGGTGCATGACAATGACGTAGGTATTCACTGTATGGTGGCCTAATCCAGTGTTCAACTCCATCGTCAGCAAATGCTCCTCGTAATAAACAAAAACCAAGGTCAGTCCTTCAAAACATGCCATATGTCAGCAAACACCTTGGAGTGTTGCTGATCCAATGCTCTCTGTTTAAACATGTTTTCCTCCCCCAAGGAGTTTAGGTTTTCAGTGCAGTTTGTTTGTTTGTTTGTCTGTCTGTTTGTTTGTCTGCAAGATTACAGAAAAACTACTGGCCCATTTTCATGAATCTTGGTAGAACGGTGCATGGGCCAAAGAAGAATCCTTTACATTTTAGAGGCGATCCGCATCATGGGGCAGATACACAAATTATTTTTCACTTGCCCTTCTAGTTTCTTTAAGCATTTCCTAAACCTTACCCACAATTCTGCATTGTCCAAAATAATGTAGCCATGGTAACGAGTAGGTAACCTAGCACTCTAAGCACAATTGTTTATGGTGTTTAATGGGTAACACGACAAAAAGCTCATTTTGGATGGGTTCAGAGTGCAATTCCGCACAGTCTGATTTCTGTCTCCACTCATGACCACAAGCACAAGAGATAGAGCACAGAAGACTGACAGCATTCCCCAGAGATAAGCGATATTAGGAAACATCTCAATGCTCCCTTACTGATATTTAGGTCCACACACTGATAATTCGCCAACACTGGATATAAAGTCTTAGACTACAAATGCAAGTGAGATCTGTGGTGTTATTAGATCTCATCATGAATTTAATAGAACAAAGTATACTATTTGCTCTGTTTGTGTGTGTATGTGTGAGAGAGAGTATGTGTGTATGTGTGTGTGTGTGTGTGTGTGTGTGTGTGTGTGTGTGTGTGAGAGAGTGTGAGAGAGAGACAGAATTAAGCCGTGGCATTCAGGACAGAGAACCCAATCCTAGAATTCGGACTTCCCCAAGATCATTATTAATCGCTACACATAGGTCAGAGAGAGTGCAAATCCATTCCCTGTTTCTCTAGCATCTGTTACAAGTCAGTGTCCTCAGCAGGCCTCAGCAACTCCCGTCATCCGCTGTTCCAATTGTACCCCTAATTATCTGCACTCTGTAGACTAGCCTTCTATCAGCTTGCTCAGTGTTGGCACATTTTCACAAACATCCAGTCATTAACCTTTTTCTGGCACTGGCTATTGGACAATATGTTGATATAATAATGTGGCCATTGTTTAATCAAAATGCTAACCAAACCAAACATCTAGCCTTATTCACAGCTGCCAGAAACTAAATGACTGAATTCAACTCTAAATGAAGTTGATTCAACGACAGAGCCTAAAGAAAAAAACTATGGTTGAACTGCTTCAAGAAATGGATGTTTCACCTCACTAATTGCACACAGAGTATGTCTTCATGGAAAGTATGTGGTTTATTTGTGTTAAATTCCGTTAAACGTATGATTAGCACAACATGATATCTAGTCGATAGTGTGATGTGGACAAAAAGAGGGCTGAAATAACCTTTTCTTACCAACCTGCGCATTGGCTTTCCGTCCATCCACAGAAAAAAACAACCCTTCGTGGTTCACCTTTCAGTTCACCTGTAATACAGATATGAATTAAGTGAGCTATGAATTCACATGTAGATTATCTTTCAATAATTCCTCATTGGAATAAATTTAACCAATTGACTAAAATGGGAGGCATTGGTCTTAGATGTAGGTAACTCAGAAATACACGTAATAATGGTGAAAACAATCAAATAATCTGAAACGTGTTAATGTTTGCAACACGTCGTATTATTTGTAGTAGGAAAATGCTAAATTAATGGCTGAAGAAAGCTCCCTGCCTTTAGCTAGAAATGCTTTCGGAAAACATAAACATTATGACCATGACATGATATGCAGTAACATATGGCATGTAAGTAAAAGTCCCGCAGTTAACGTCGCAGTGTTACTTTCCTGCAGATCCCTTCTCAGAAGTACCACTAAGACAGTTAGCTCTCCGCTACCCATTTTATGCTAACTGTCACAGCTTACGTTACAGACTTAACTAAACTGTCTGTTAGGTACGGCTGACTTAACATTGAGAGTGTAAACTGTCTACCTAAATTGCTAATCAACTACACAGTAAACCTGACTGTCGGTTAGGTTTGACCATAACTTAAATAATACTTAGAAGGCGCTAATAAAACTATCACTAACGTCATCGCAGCTACCCGCTAGCTAACTAGCTAGATTCCACAAGTATTCGCATAGGATTGAGTAGAAGTGGCTTCAAATAGCCTACAAAGCTAGCTCACTATTTCAGTTCGAGGTTGTCAGTGGTTTCCTCTACATACACATGGTTAAAATGCCGACAAAACTAAACGTAAAAGCATCAAAAATACCTCATACGTCCATTAAAATGATAAAACATCCGAGTCGAAATGGCTGAGAGTGGGATTTCATAGGTAAAACCGAGGAGGACTATTTATTTCTTCCTTAAACCCCAGGCAGGATGTGTGCGTGGAAGACGCAATCCCCGGGTAAACAATTGGCCCTTCTTAGTTCCGCTACAGTAATACGGTATATATATATATATAAAAAAGGTCTCGCCTGTAGGCCCAATTCATATATACATCATACTTGGCCTCTCCCCTAATAAATATATTTTAACACATTCGATTTGAGAATCTCAACCATGCCCCTTTGATTTGCACTGTTGTCCAAGTGGAACATGCTGTGCAGATGTAGGATCTATACAGCCCATGCCTAATGACAGTTCTTTCCTTACTGTATCAATAGATAGACTAAATCTATATAGGTTATGGAACTGATCTGATGTTTTGTTACATCATTATCAGGTATGAGCCCAAAGTGTGCCTGAAGTTCGTAACAGAAAGGTCTACTCCATTTTAATCTAGGATGTAATGGTCCCGGTGTTATATATTCTGCAGTGAAATGACTTTAAAGCAACCCGACTGTTCTTTTTCTCTTTTCTGAATGGGTTAAAATTAATGATTTGTGGAAAATGTAAGAGTTCTGGAATACCGTGAACACGGAGCACTTAACTTGTGGCAACTAGTATCTATGGAGACGGAAAGAAACACGGACTCTTGATTAATACGCGTTGTAGAAATGAAATCCAGCTGTGTTGGTTCTGTTTACCAGTTAGCATTAGCAGGTGACGTCCCGGGAATACAATCCATTTTGCAAAACGAGCGCGACACAAATCAAGAACGGCCTGATTTGTTATGGGAAAAGGATGACATTGGAAGAAATGCTTTGTTTGCTGCGAGTATGTTGGGACGAAGCAATGTGGTTCGAGAACTTATTGAACAAGGTGCTGAGGTGAATACATGGACAGTGAGGGGTAGGCACGTTAAAACTCTTGCACGAATACTTACTTGATGATATAGGGCTACATAGCTGCTGTTCAGTGAGAAGCCTCTCTCTCTCTCTCTCTGTGTGTGTGTGTGTGTGTGTGTGTGCGTGTGTTTCGTATTTCCACCAGGATAAATAGCTACATAAACAATAGAAGAACAGAGATGTAGGCGACCACAACAAATGTCGCATCATCCATCCATAAAACTAACAGTGTCAACTTTCAAAGGCATTCATTTATGTTATGAGCCAGAATCCCATACAAAATACATGACACAACATGACAAAACGATTCACTTTGCATAGATTTTGAATTCTCTATGAATTTAAGATGGATTTGTTATTGGTTTACACCTCCAGGTTATTCTCCATTGCACTATTCTGCCCTTTGGGGTCAACTTGATACCCTGAAAACTTTGGTGGAGCTCGGTGCCGACATTCAAGCTACAAACTTCCGTGGGGAACGGGCAAAGGAAGTTGCGTCTCGCTATTCAAAAATGGATTGTGCTGACTATCTTTCCTTGGCTGGTGAGGGAGAGAAAGTTTCAAATATCAGGGCACTGTGTTCAAATGGTTCCAGGTTACACAATGCTCTAACATTGACTGCATCCTCCTCAGAGGCCAAACAGAGCTTGCAGTCATATATCACAATGGTTCGAGAAACCCTAGCAGATCCAGAGAAACATCATGGGAAACTGAACAAGGAGGACAAGGTAACTTTACAATTATTAACTCTCTTCTTGTTCTTGTTCTTCTTGTTATTGTTATTGTTGTGGTTGTATTGTTGCTGCTCACGTAGATGCTACATCATACATCTTATACCCCTTTAGAATGCCTGTATTAACGCCTGCACAGCAAAGTCAGATTGGATCCTGAATTCCAAAAACCCAACAACTCAAGATTTCCGTGATCAGAGAAAACATCTTGAAGATGTCCTCTCCCCTATTATGGCCAAGTTAACCCCTAAAGGTAATAACACCGCTTAGTGATCACCCACACAGTTAAAGCACTGAAGTAAAGCAATTCATCATGATGAAATGTTTACACCCTTTTCCCACCAATCACACACACACACACACACACACACACACACACACACACACACACACACACACACTCACACACACTCACAGACTTAACCTTAGTAGAAAAGTAGGCTACAACAATGCCCCGTTTTATACACATTGCCATATTGTGATACCTTTGTCATTTTTTCCTTGTTTTAACAGCTTCGGCAACCTCCCAACTGAGTAAGCAGTGATGCAAATCTGGATGTTAAAGATTAATTGTCTCAAAATTCTGCTAAAAAAACTGAATGAACACGTCCAGATGTCCTTACATCCACACCAAAATAAAGAAATGTGTTTCCAATTTTAACCAGTAGGTGTCTCAGTGGTGTCATGATTTGAACAAAATATGCTAGTGAATATGATGAATTTGTGATGTACTTCATTAGATTAGATTAGATTAGATTCAACTTTATTGTCATTGCACAGAGTACAGGTACTGAGGCAACGAAATGCAGTTAGCATCTAACCAGAAGTGCAAAGTAGAAGAGTGCAGAGTATGTGCAAATGGTTATATAAATATAGATACATATGGTATATACAGTATGACATAAGATATAAGTGGTATGAGCAGTAAGAACATGAGCAGCAATAAAGGTGATTAGTGCAGATGTGATATAGATATGTGTAAAGTGCAGATGAAGTACAGGTGAAGGTGGCAGTAGAGGTTATAAGTTATAAATGAGGTAGGAGACATGATAAGATATAAGTTCATGGTAATTTCATTACACATTTACATACTTAAATATTTGTTTTAAATGTTTGGTTGACAGTACATTATTTACGTAATGCTTTGAATTTATTTTATGTTAAGGAATACTCGGCCCTATAATTGCTGCTAGGCTCCACCAAGCTGCATTTAGTGAAACATTATCGCTCTGGTTTGTGTACAAAAAAGAAGTCACATTCAATTCTAAGTCGCTACGAGCCTGTAATGACCCCTCTGTGTCGGAAGAGGAGACTTCTGAGTGGCAATGTACAAAACACATTCGAATGTACACATGAGCTCTATCTTTGTCTTAAGTTAAAATACATTTTATTCTATTTTATTTGTATTAAATGAATTTCGTTCTGTATGTAGGCTATACCTATCTATCTATCTTTCTAGGCTTTGTGTTTGTCTCTCTAAAAAGAGAAAATAGTGGTGTGTTTTGACGATGACAATGACTGACTGAAAATAAAAAGAAAACTGAAAAAGTATTCCACATTTTGAGCCAAAACATAAAGCCTGGGTATAGGTTATCCTGAAAGTAATCGTCCAACAACAGACGAGACAAGGTTGTGCGAATCGAACGACTCTGAAATCCTCTTGTCTTCCCTGACTCCCTTGAATCGAGACTGGCAAAGGCATGTGATTGAAGGGGAAAACTGGTCTGGATTTTTAAATGTGAAGGGGCTGCTGTGTGCTGCTGACCCCGTACTCGGAGTGGGTAACACCAGTCGTTCAAGACACCGGTAAACTGGACATTTGAAAATTCAACTATGGATTGGAGACTGGGACTACACTAACAGTTTTCGTCCAGTTGACAAGCTGAAAACTTCTGTCATTGATTTGGGTAGATGTGGAGTGCCGACGTTCTGAGTCTATTGTGCAGTTGTCGCTAGATTTCGCTACGGCGGTGGAGTCATCGGCAATGTATTCGAGCCACTGCCCACAGTTAGCGTTAGTAACTGTTAGTTAGCAGCAAAACAGGACATTGCTCATATAACTTCACCTCTTACTACAACTGTAACGTTGTTCAGTTATATAGATATGCCTATACATTTAAAACAGTAGCGATAACTGTAAACAAAATGTTTAATGCCTATCCAATGGGAAAACATCTGGGTTGTAGTTAAGCGTATTGGAATATGCTTATGCGGTTACTTACCTTTACCTAGCCAACAAGTTATTTAGCGAACCATAGCCAACTAGGAAAGTTGTGGTTATTGTACAGTGCTGTCAATGTGACGATACCGATTACTTTAGCTAGCTATCCAGATAGTTCTGATCCACAGAATATTTCGTCGGTAGTTTAACACGTGTACAGCCAGGATAGATTTTTGGATTAGCGTTAGGGCTAAACAAAGAAGATGGGACATCCATTTATAGAAGCAACGTATTTATTTGGACGTTTGTTAAGTTTTCATTGAAACAGTGCTCTACGTCTTCTCAAGTGCAAAGAAGCTGTTCTTCATTATTTGAACGATTATTTGTCGATTTGTGACACCGGTGTTACACACCACAGCACACTCAACAGAGGTTTTATTTTTCCTTCCTATTTTCTCACGGAAACGTCGTGGACTTTCTGGACATGGACTCACTATCAGTCCCTGGGATTTACCGTGGCGCTGTTATGGAGACTGATTCGACCGCTGGCGACGTGGACACTATTCAGGGGGGAATGGTGTCTCTGGACCCTGTGGTTGACGGCATTTTGATGGATTCATTTTCCCAGCAACAAGGCTGGGTGCGCGTATATGGTAAGCAGTATTTCATTGTGTCCAGCTGCTGTATTTTCTGACTGGATGGATGAGTTAAACGCAATGGGCGCTCGGGTTGAAAGGTCAGAGGCAGTAAAAGCACCTAGCTTGACACATCCATAGGAATATATAAATGTAAAACATTAGAAACACTGCAGAGTTAAACAGACAGCTACATTTGATTTTATCTTGCATTCATGCGATTCCACGAATGTCGTTCCAACCTACACCTCCCGTTTTGACTGGTTGGCAAAACAGTGTTTCATACACAATCCATGGCCACCAGCATGCTATCGTTCGAAAACCTGGGAGCACCGAGGGCAGCCTGGTTCTTCCTCAGGCTGTAAGCCCTCTTCAGCTAACTGCTCAACGTCTTTCATGGCTCCTACATGCCCTCCAAGATTACTTTATTTGACTTGGTGGTGAGCTCTAAAAAATATGTTTAGCCAACCACCCAAGAGCTGGAAACTTGCAGTTTTGAATACAGAAACGATATTATTGTCGTCATACTCCCAAATCTATAAACATTATAACGGGAAGAAGGCATCACAAAGTTTCTGTACATCATATCGGAGAGGGGGCATAATGTTTACACCGCTGCAGACACTTTCCATGGCCGTCAATAGACTTGAGAGACCCGTTCAGCAAAGCACTCCCCTTATTATTACAATCCCAGTTGATGATGATGGCCACTCAACATTATTTCGAAATAGCTGGCAACATGACCTCAGCAAAACGGTATAGGCTAGTCCCACTGGAAGTGAGTGCAAGACCAGCCAAGTGAGCAGTGATTACTCAGGTGCCAGACAAATCCTGTTAGAATTGATTTAGGACAAACGACTGGCAGGCTAATGCTCTGTAAAAATCAAGCATTTGCCATTTCCTGTTAAGCTTTGGTAGATATTTTCTTCACAGCGTTTGCGTATCTTGGTTCACAGAAGGTGAACAGACAGGTGTGAACACTAGGATTAGCATTGGGATTACAAGCATACTTTAGCATGTTGACTAATAGTAGTCATTTTTGGTGCATTGAGAATCACTCACCATTAGACCATGATGGATCAATTCTAATTACTCATCTGATCATAAATCTGTTCATTCATTGATCTATTGTATACTACTTCAAGAACAGTACAGCCGATCATAGAAATAAACCAGAAATCATACCAATACGATAAGTAAGGAATGCCAGAAGTAGGTAGTAGGCATATCATATTTGTTGTCTGTCAAAGAACTGATTGATCCGTTTCATACATGAATGCTTAAACAACAGTAGCCGTTCATAGAAATAAAGGTTAAAAGAAAAGAAAAGTCATACCAATAAGATAAGTAAACTAAACCTACAGTAGGTAGTTGTTGGTAAAAGGACTGTGGTATTAAATCCCTTGACAGACTGGTTTAGATGTAGACAGAAGTGTCTGCAATTTGGACGATTATCGCATTGTATGCAGGAAAGGTTCACCACTTCATTGGTGCTCTTGAATTTAATATCAGTAGCATACATGTGAATGAAATTTAAATCATAATATTAAATATGTAAATATTGCGTTTCTTGGCACCACTGGCACCACTGTATCCTAAATTTCCTTCGGGATTAATAAAGTATCCATCTATCTATCTATCTATCTATCTATCTATCTATCTATCTATCTGTATCTTTATAATATAGTTGCGATACTATACTGTGTCAATTTTCTATTCTTTTTTTCTTCTTCTTCTCTCACCTCCCACTAAATACCTGGAGCCCGGATATGGTTTTTCTTCGGTCTTGTTCAGAGTAGCTTCCCCAGTAACCTTTCAACTCAACATTGGTTAAATGTGAAGTTGTTTGGCATGACTACCTGTCTCAATACTTTTTTTTTCATGTTTACAAATTTCAGTCTTGCTGCATACTGAAGGTGGCAACAAGCTATTACTGGCCTGCTTTTGAGGAGGGAGAGGATGAAGAGGAGGGAGAGATGAGTCATGCCCAATGGGACTTCTTTTCTTTCTCTCTCACACTCTCTTCACGGCATTATCGAACAACCATGCCAAAATCAGATAGCAGAGGGGCTCACACACCTTGAGTAACGAATCTGTCATCGTGCTCAGTTCCCTCAGCAGTGCTCAGGCCAACGCAAGTGGGACCTCTGGAGTGAAGTGAGGAGGCGTTTCTGGTAAAACACAGAGCCCTGATCTCACAGGGGCTTTTTCCGTGGATGACATCAAGTTCTTATGGGAGTTCCGTCATAACTATTTCTAGTTATTACTTGGTCATTTTCTGGGAAAGTGACCTATGAGGGAGAGAGGTCAGAGTCCCGCTGTCTTTAATGGCTGCCCGTTTCTGATTTGCTGTTTGGGTTCACGTCCGTGTGTTTGTTTGAACGAGGGCGCTGTTGATTACCCAAGCAATGTTATGTTATTGCCTAAAAGAGAACGTGACGGTCTGGTCTGTCTGAAAGACTTTAGGATGTAAATTAGTTCAAATCTTTCATGCCCTTATCACAGTAAGCAGCACAGGGCAAGAAACGGGTTGAGGGTGGAGAGGAGAGGAGGGGAGTGGAGTGGAGTGGGGGAGGACGCTGCTTGTCTTTTGTGAACTGATGTATTTTTGGTGGTGGCTGTGGGTGTGCTGCTCTATTGTAAATCACTTAACTCAGCCCCTTGGCATGCTGAATGGCACGGCTATGTCTGCCTGTCTTGGGTGTGGGCCGGTTTTGACAGCACGTCTCAGGGTTTCGGTCAAAACACAAGCCCTCCCTCACATCCCTGATCTGGAGCTGAGGGTGGATAACAGGCTCAAGCTGTGAGCGCTCTGTTTCTGAGCTGCCAGGGTGTCTGTGGCGTGTTGTTGGTGGTGTTGCTCAGTATGTTGGAGGTTTTGTAAGGCAGGGGTGGTTGTGGTGGTTGTGGTGGTTGGGGGGGTGGGGGTGGGGGGCACTGCTGGAGGAGAGCTGGCAGGAGAGGCAGCCGTGAATGGTGGAATTGTGTTGGTAGACAGCTCCAGCCCTGTCTCAGGATGTGTGACCTCCCTCCCTCCTTCTCCCTCTCTACTCTCTACTCTTCCTCCCTCTCTCTCTCTCTCTCTCTCCCTCTCCCTCCCTCCCTCATGCCTCTCCCTGCTTGCTGTGCTGCCGGGCGGCGGAACAGCCATTGTGATGTAAGCAGACCAATCGGAGGATGACCTCAGTGGCCAGGATTCTGGATTCCAGAACAGCAGGCACCAGTGGGTTCGTCACTGCGTTCCAGGGCTAAAATAACTCAATACGGACGCCGGCCGGCCCTCCTGCACGTCCTACTGCCGCCCCAGCTCAGCCATTCTTCACATGGCTGACGTAAAAACAACAAAACAG
The DNA here is from genome assembly GCF_900700415.2 of Clupea harengus. Classification (NCBI taxonomy): domain Eukaryota; kingdom Metazoa; phylum Chordata; class Actinopteri; order Clupeiformes; family Clupeidae; genus Clupea; species Clupea harengus. The sequence goes on from NC_045176.1 coordinate 14,001,968, forward strand.
AAAGATCTGCCATTGCTCTTCACGATTATGTAATCTTTATGGCATTCCTTTTAAAGCCGTTTAAGAAGGATCAGAATTTTACAGATATTGACAATTTATCCAAATCTACATCACAACATCAGAGTATGGAGATTGGAGGGAAAACTCCACTCCAGTTTCAGGAGGACCTTTGCAATCTGGTCCTCATGCAGCATCTATATTAAGAGATGCTCCATGTTGACATTTGGGGTGGCGGAAACATCCCGTAGCGGCTTCAAAGACCGGTTGTCATAGATGCTTTCGAAAAGGCGCTCCGTGTCACTGCAGAAGGGCAGCCGACTCCAATCTCTCTGATTCATTGAGTGTTCCAATTAGATTTATTGGCAAATGTTTGCAGTCTAAAATCAATTACTGAGTCATTTCAAAAGGAATGACATTAACTTTCATGTCCATAACCGAAATTGTCTTTTTAATCCCCAGATTTGCAAAACCTTTGAGTCATATGGATTAGGATTGGTACCTATATGTTATGAGTGCCACTGTCTGGTTAATGCGATTGGAACTTATGACTGAGTGCATTAGTCAGAGACAAGCTGTTGTGTCTAAGCTTATTAAACTTTATTTAGAAAAGGGAAGATGGAGGTTTTATCCTTGCGTGCTTCCCCTTTTGTGTAATCCTACATTTACCTACTCTGGCTCTGTTTAATGAAGCCTATGTGGTTGCATGGAAGTGTCAGTATTATAATATATGATAAAGTACAATATCTATTTCTTTTGTATAAAAAAAATTGGAAAGACCAGTGAAGTGACTGTTTACTCTCTCTGATTCGCTGTTTCATTAGATGTTTGTTTAGAGAGGCCAGAAAAAAAAAAACCGATACAGGCTTTTTCCAGGAAAATTGTGAAATGCTGTAATTTTATCAGAATGTCAAAGCATTTGTTGTTTTTGACAACCGAGTACTACACCTTTTTAAAGTTCTTGTGATTTTGGCTCTTGGTATTAACATGTTGCCTACTTCCAGCACAGGCAAGTAGTTCCTCGCTGAAAACTTCAGCACAGTAATCAAAGTCAGTCCATGACCGATAGAGAGTGAATGGAATCAATTAAACAGAAAGCCACTGCAGTCACAAGTTCTTCACATGCTCCACTTCCTGTTTGCATTGCTCCCCTCTCGCAGATCAGGATCAAACACAGTTTTGTCTTCAAAAATTCAGAGCATGTGAAAGATGGTACCGTGTCTTCAGTAAATAGTATTTCATAAAAACATCAAACGTGTTGAGGAATCCTTTCAATTGTGCGTTGGAGCTGTTAGCCTGGTTGGCCTTTCGTTATTTATTGTAATGTTTCCCAGCAAATGAGGGCAGGTACCTTGGACTCTTCCTCCTTCTCTGCCTGTGAGATGGGGTCTAATTGGCTGGGGTTCCAGGCGTTACCTGAAAACAGAGGAAGGACCCTTTCCTGTTTTGGAAGCTACTTCTGGTCTTCCATGGGCCACACATTTTCTTGATCTTCTTCCTCTCTGCTTGCCAGAGGGGTCATTGTTTTTAGAGCTAGATTAAGGTGTCACCGAATTTTAAATCTGATGATGATCAAAGTGGGAGTAAATATGCTTTGGAAACTCCTCAATACCTTCTTCCACTTGTGTGGGTAAGACATGGCCAGATTTCCAGTATGAGCACTTTCCAATCCTCGTGGCTTGTCTGTGCCTCGAGCAAAGGCTTGCTTCCAGGCAGACACAGATGCCTCATGAGCTTCCCTTACTTTGGGCAAGTGCCTGTGCTTTCCGGTTGCATCCTATTGATTTGAATGCATAAAGAGCAACAGCATACCTTTCCAGCCCCCCTGGGCTTTTAATGAATCAGCCAAGGCCACCCCTCGCTACCCCAAGCACCCCCCTGCCCCCCCCCATGGCCTGGGGCTGCAGCTCCTGCACTGAACACTGTCAGATTAATAGGTCTAATTGGCTCAGCCATGATGGTTGTGCCTCAGGTCAAATGACTGCCTCGTGTCCTATCAAGGGATTTGTGTATGGGTCTTAATGAATGTCAATGGTGCTGGTGGTGATTTGCATGGGTACATTATTAATTAACACTTAAGGCAGAGGGGTCCGCCTATATCCGCTCTGCCTCCGACGGCTCACTCTCTGGATGGGATTATTTGGAGAGGGCTGCAGCTCAGCGATGCCGTGTGGGTGTGGTGTTACTACGGAGGCAAGCGAGCAGATCAGCAGGCAGCTCTGGAGGCTCACCTGCTGGAAGCCTGAAGCTGAGCATATGGCATGGCTGTGGGGAGACGAGGAAAAGAGGACGGGTTCCTCAGTCTCAGCTAATGTGCTTTCTCTTTCTTTCTCACTCTCCCTCTCTCTTTGTTTCTTTCTCTTCACACCCCCCTCCTTTCTCTTTCTTTCTCCCTCTCTCTCTCTCTCTTTTTCTCTCTCTTTCTATCTATCTCTCTCTCTCTCCCTCTCTGCAGTTTCAGAGACAGAGAAAGATGAGGCTGGGAGATAGTGGAATGCAGGAGGTAATATGTCCATAGATGAGCGTCTCAGTGCTTTTGTTTGAACATTCCCTGCCGATTTGATTCATAGCTGCTCATATTTTGTAGCATCAGTAACCCCCCCCCCTTCTCCTTTTAAATAATACAGCACATGGGTCATCCGTCTTGCGCTTACTGGGCGGATGGTAATTTTCCACCTGCCTGGTTCGATTCTCCATCACCACTTTGAACAAATATGGCAGAATCAAAGGAGACACCCCCAGCCCCGGTTTCACATTTCACCGAGACACATGTGCCCACAGACATCTGATCGCTTTAGACAGGAAGAGGAACTTCACTCTGGGTCGAAGTAGAGGAGTGGACTAATATGGTGGAGCTTTTTTCTTTTTTGTCAGTTCAGCTCAGCATTTCAATCAGGAGAACAAACAGCAGTCAGATCTGTGTGTTATTCATTTGACCCTCTATATCTAAGAACATCCAAGGAGGCTGTTTTGGTCCGTCGTTGTTTGAGAATTTGGGGCAGGGTTTTTTTTGTTTTTTTTTCTCAATTTGCTGGCGTTTCTGCTTTGCTGCCTGGGCAGGGTTCAGCAAAAGGTCTTTACAGCATCTCATGCAAGCACACACGCACTCCCTCACTCTACGTCTCTTTGTCAAACATGCGTACACACGCTCTCACCCCCCCTCACCCCCCAACAACTATAACGTCAAATACAGAGTTAGTTCTCCTGTCTAGTTCTTGAGAAGACATTGTGGGCATTTCAGGCAGAGAGGCAAAGCCCAACACTCACCCAAATCTCTCAGGACTTTATGTGGCTTGCCATCTGACCGTGTGTGTCAGCGTATGTGTGTATTCTTTGGCAACGGGAGGGCCCTGAATAGTGGCTTTGGTTGTTCACTTTTGAATTCATATAATGGGTAACCAAGTAACCACAGAGTTGCCATAACTACGATCTTGCTTCTCTCCTTATAGACTGATGAGTGTTTCATAGGTAAGAGTTTGTCGTGTAGGAAAGTGCTGTCCCTCCACCCCTTTATTGTTCTCCTGCGTGTTGTATATGATAAGAAAGAAGACAAAAGGCTGTTGGATGCCGGCCATCTTCAGCTTAAATTTAGTAGCGAGGGTTCACCTCATCTTCCAGGGGACTCTGTCCTTTGCTGTTATTGTTAAGGTGGAGTTCTGTAAGCTTACACACAACTCTCACGCTGCGTGGAACCAAATAACTAATTCTGACAGTGAAGCATGATGCCAAGAGGCCTGCTCTAAGTGTGGAGAGATTGAGACTTGTTGAACCAAAGGTAATTTATGAGCTCCTATAATTATACCATAATGCACATGTAATATGCCTGTATTTCTCTTCCTTGATGATGGGGTTATTTATTCTGGCAGTATTGTTTTGGACGTCATGGAATAGCTGATAATCTTTTGAAATTAAACATCATTCCTTAGAAATGCACCTTGCTGCTGCCAAGAGAGATGAGGGCAAAATAGGCTTATGAAATCCTACTGGAGGTTGTGTGTGTGTGTGTGTGTGTGTGTGTGTCTGTCTATGTTTGTGTGCGCATTTTCCTGTACACCTCTGTGTGTGTGTGTGTGTGTGTGTGTGTGTGTGTGTGTGTGTGTGTACACACTTTACAGCATGCAACAGTGCCAGCTCCTGCTGCCTGAGGTGATTTGGCACCGCTGGAAAGCACCGCTTGATTATTTGATTGAAGAGTGCTAAATGGGGCTGGGCGATTGGCCGCCTCGCAGGCCTTGAGAATGTGACTGGATGGAGACTGTGGGAATCGCTCCCATCTTTACCAGCCAATAAACCAGCCTCCGCAAAGCAGCTGGGTGGAGCCAGCATGAATGATGACATCCAAGTGATGTATTAGAGTCCCGGCCTTTGAATGGCAAATAATTTATTGATGTCATGCCTCAGTATCGAGAGCCTCGCTTATGCGCTTCTGAGCCGCAATGACACTCCCGCTGTCGCCCTGCTCTCCTCCTTCGCACTTACGCCGCTGCTGTTTAATTTTTCATTGATCGTTTGACCTTGCCGTTATGTGGTACACGCTCAAGCTATAAAACAGGATTATGTCATTAAATGTTGTGTGTGTGTGTGTGTGTGTGTGTGTGTGTGTGTGTGTGTGTGTGTGTGTGTGTGTGTGTGTGTGTGTGTGTGTGTGTGTGTGTGTGTGTGTGTGTGTGCGCGTATATGTATGCATACGTTTGCTAGCCAGTGACGTCAGTTATATGCTGTCCAGTGATGGTGTGCTGAGACCTCCCACATCCATCCTCTTCCTCCTCGCGGCTGACCTTTTGTTGCCATCTCTCGGCTGTCTTATCTGGAGCCTGCATTGTCAGCCCGGGATGGAAACCCAGCCCAACACACAGGCAGGCAGGAGAGTATGGTTACAGAATGGGTCGAGCTCCACGGGGCGCCATGTCCTTTCCCCCAGGTGGCGTGAGGTGAGGTGTTTGGGCGTCAGTGTTTGCATGTGGAGGGGATGGGTTCACCATGCAGATCTGCCAGTACCTTGGTCTTGACTACTTGCAGCAGATCCTGACTAGCCATACCAAAGACTCAAGAGCCATGACAAAAGCTGGTGCATTCCAACTGGCTTTTTTCCCCCCCTTGGTTTCACTGGTTCATTTTCATGTGGCTTTTACAAACCCCACATCACAATAGGGAGGCGTGCTGGGGAAGGAGGGGGGAAATGGAAAGTTTCTTGTGGCTCTCTTCCCCCCCCCCACCCACTCGCGCCAGCGAAACGCCGCGCTACGTCGTCGGGGCTGGCAGGATTTCCCCTCCTCGGAACCAAAACAAGAACGCTAACCTGTGTCCTCTTTAAAAAGTTCTATTTCTGGAGTTGGGGTGGAGTAAGGCGTCACAGGGGTGATTTTGTGCGGTATAGGCCTACATGCTAAACGTGAAAAAAGTACATAGACAATTGATGAAAGTTTCCTTCCATGAGTCTCACCTTGGTAGTTTAGGTCACATTACACAACAAAATGTTCTTGATTTCATTTTTATAAATTCACATAGACACTGTTTATAGGCCAAGGGTTAAGAAAAATACATGTAGGCTGTAGCTCTTCTAGGCCACCACTTGGTATTGACAAGTTCCTAACTTTCTTGTTTAGACTTAATTCTTATTTAGATTTAGTTCTATACAAAAGGATTCACATTTTTTATAGCAAGCAAAGAGTTAAACAGCAATAACAGTATATCATAATATGTCTCAAATGCACATTCTTTTGAAGGATTCTTGTCTGATTTAATGGTGATTCCCAGCCATTAATAAAGATACACTTCTTCCTTGTGTAACTCCAGCTATGTCATTGACTGCAGTGTAGGCCTTTGTGAATGGGACCACCAGCGGAGCTACTGGGGCCCAGCCGTGGCTCACATGATGTACTGGGGTGAGGTTCTCTGCAGAGGCCTTGGTCTCCTGTCCCTCCTGATTCCTCTCCACTGATTTATGATGGCTTTTTATAGCCAGGTGCTATTTTTAGGAGGGCCCTGTGTGTGTGTGTGTGTGTGTGAGTGTGTGTGCGTGTGTGCGCCACGCACCCGTACCACCAGAAGAGGAAAGAAGTAAAAGGAAGAAAAGAAAGACAAAGTGGCATACGCTGCTGCCGGCAGCCCCCCCTGTCATATTTCCTGTGCTCCAAAGTGGAGACAATGTGTCCTAATATACGTCATACCGAGAGGGAGGAAAGAGGGAAGGTGTGTGTGTGTGTGTGTGTGTGTGTGTGTGTGTGTGTGTGTGTGTGTGTGTGTGTGTGTGTGTGTGTGTGTGTGTGTGTGTGGACAAGAGAGGGAGTGAGTAGAGTGTGTGTCATTGAGTGCAGCTGTAGTGAGAGAGAGGAAAACAGGGCAGGAGAGAAAATCCAGCTGAGGCTCTCATTGTCACTTGTTTGTCACTTGTTTCCCCCTTCATTTCACTGAGATGCAATCGGCCCATATTTACCATCTCCAATCACTTGCTACAGTCAGCAGAGTCCCCCCCTATCCTGTCCTACAAACCCACATGGCTTGATGTGTCATCACACGGGAACGACTGAGCAGTGCTCACCTTTGCTCCTCTTATTATCAACTGTGCCGATAGCACTGTTGTCACTGTTTCTTGTGTGTACCTGTGTGTGTGTGCGTGTGTGTGTGTGTGTGTGTGTGTGTGTGCCTGTGTGTGTGTGTGTGTGTGTGTGTGTGTGTGTGCCTGTGTGTGTGTGTGCCTGTGTGTGTGCCTGTGTGTGTGCCTGTGTGTGTGTGCCTGTGTGTGTGTGTGTGTGTGTGTGTGTGTGTGTGTGTGTGGCAGGAACCACTGTGCTGGAGGGTGCTAGCCAGTGTTTAATGACTGATTTCACACGCCAGCTATTGCCACCAGGCACGTCCAGAGCGTGCTCGGTGAGGTGTTAATTGCTGTTGTCCAGACTGAACTTCTCTAGCGGTCCTCCAAAACAGTCCCTTTCCAATTGAGGAGCAGGAAATGTTTTGTTTTTCCCTCCAAATGATCCCCTGGGCCAAGTCCATGTTTTGAAGGGGGAAAAAAAAGAAGACTACAACTTCTGTGTTCAGTTTTTCCCCGTGACTTGTCGCAGTAAAAGTTCTCAGCAGGGCAGAAGCAGAAGTTGAGTGGTGAAGATCTGAAAGGCTGTGTGTGGCTGGACTGTCCGGTCTGCGGGTGGTGTAAGGATGGTGTAAACAGGAAACAGTGGTAAGGAAATAGCTTCTTCTTTGGCTGTGCAGCTGGGATTAATGCTTAGTACATGCAGTCCACTTTACTCCAGGATGGCTCTCACCAGAATCAATGAACCTCCCTTTTTGTTCTCAGGAACAATTATTTCCACTGGTTCTGATGGGATTATTTCCTTTCAGAAGTATGCTAATTTCTCTCAAACAGTCTAGCAATGCTTACACCAACCACCTCCAAGAACGATGTCGCACAGTGTTAATAAATAAATCACCCGAATCGATTGGATTTCTGTTCTTCAGCCTCTCTGGTCGTGGCCCTGAATGAAACCCTACTGCGCTTCATGGCAGGGCTATTGGATAGACAGCTGCCTCCTCAGGGAGGACTCTCTGTTTCCTCAGGCTAACAAAAGCATCACAAAGGTTTCAGTCTCTGTCAGGGGACTGCTCGTTTTAAAAATAGGCTTGCATGAATATTTATGACTGTGGTGGTATTTGGCAAGTGGTGTGTGTGTGTGGATAGGGTGACATTTCCCTGGCGAAAGTGCTCTGGCATTGTTGTGTGACACAAGAGACTCTTGGGCTGGAGACGGGATAGGCACAGGCCATGGCCGTGTGATGATCACATACGTTACAGACTAGAGCCGAGTGCGTTTTATCCCTCTAAGCCGTCCCATTTCTCCTTGACTAAATGGGTGTGTAGGCGTTAATGGCCCTCCAAGACCATTGACACCTCGTTCACCCTGATCGCTTAAATGGTAGCAGTGTTTCTGATGTTGCAGGGATACTCCTCCACAGCTTAACAGGTGCCTAGTGATTACTGTTGAGCACAGTGCAGTGTTATTTTCTTACATGGCCCTTCATGGGATCATAAGTCAAGAAAGTGATGCTATGTCACTCTGTGTGAGAGTAAAACAGTAGAGTGTTTGACTTCCTGTTTTAGCTGAAAATGTCAGTATTTCACTGTTATTCTTTGATTTTTGAGAGGGTAGGTATCATACACTAGTTTGTCTATATCTGTCATGACTGGTGGGGCCTCTCTGAGCACTGAGGCCTCTGATTGGACAGAAAGCAAAGACGTCTCTTGCGAAACTATATCTGGCACCTCACTTCCTCTCAGGAAGCGTAGTATCAGTGCTAAAGACAGGAAATGGTAAGTCAAGACAAGCCAGTGGACTCTGCCTTCAGTAACAAAAACAGGAGATGGGCTGCCACAAACAGAGGTTCTTTTGAGGAAGGACATTTCTAACGGTTGAGGATGTTCTGAAGGATCTTCTGTTGGCAGATTTCTCCAGCGTTAAACTAAATATGGCGCTTTCAAGTCACGCGACGCGGTGAGGCCGTTCTCGCCTGAAGGCATCTGTGAGCCAGTGGGTTTTGCCGAGAGGAGGGGACTTCCGGCTCTCTGTGTGGTGTCATCTGTCTGTGTTGTCAGGCCTCGAGCAGAGCAATGAGCCTGCGGAGGAGCGCAGCGCTGGAGGAGCTGAGCCATGCCGATGGAGGCTGGAGCCCTCCCATGTGGTGCAGGGGGAGCCTGGCGCCCAGCCGGCCACCGACCACCAGGCCCTGGCTGAAGCTCCGCTCCCTCTCCGCACCCGAGGGGCCCCCGAACTGCACTGACAGAAGGACTGTGGTGTGCCAGACCTTTGAGCCGGGATGCGTCAACAGGCGCAAAGCCAGCAGCGACCTTTCAGTCAACCCTCCCATCTCCAGCATCCAGTCGTTCCGCCACCCTAGGAACATCACCAGCCGCGGGGTTCTGATGGAGCATGTTCGGCCCCACAGGCCTGACCAGCCTGATCGGAGAATGCCACCGTACTGTAGGTCTCTGTCGGAGTCGGGGACCAGGGGCACGTCGACCACACTGCCCCTCAGGTTCGACTACAGTGCCGAGTCGGGGACCAGGGGCATGTCGACCACCCTGCCCCTCAGGTTCGACCACAGAGCCGCCTCGCTCTCTGGACTCGTCTCCTCTGTGACTCGCCGCCTTGGCAGGTTCCTAAGCCTCAGGGATGATAGGTACCCTGCGGAACCCGCACAGGACGGTAGGACGGCATACTCTGCAGATGGCCTGAATGCTTCACAATTCTCTTTTCCTACATTCAAACAGTGATGTTGTGTGTGTGTGTGTGTCTGTGTGTGTGTGTATATATATATATATATATATTTTATATATAGCTGAAAATTATATATATATATAACTTGATGCATTTCAGTGGGAAGTTCCAATACTTCTGTGTATAATAATTTGGGTTATTCTGATGAATTCAGTACTTGGTGATAAATGATTCTGAGTGCCTCTGTACTTGTTGATAAATATTAGGGCTGACCGTGAGCAAACTGATTTCTCATCTCATTTGGGCCTACATGTGTGAGTAGTGTAATGTAGTGTAGTGTGTACCACTCAGTGATTTGGTTCTGTGAATATAATGAGGCAGAGTTATTGTCCTCTGGCTGGCTCTGCAGTACATAATTAATGAAAATCATTGTATTGCACTCCTTTACAAGGTTCATAAGGCTTCTTCTGTGACCGATAGTTTATGCAAATCACATTTACATACGGAATCGCAAACCCATGGCTTCCAGGCACGGCTTCTTTTTTAACCCTCCACAGACCAGTCAGAAAATCGAACCTTTATTGAGGCGCGTGTCTTTTTCACGGTTCAGTCACGTTTACACGGCCCCGACACCATGCACAGTTCCCATGATCAGGTTTCATTTTCAGCTTGTCATGCATCTGTGTGAAACTAGAGACGCTACAAAGAGCCTTGTCTGTCTGGGACGGATATTGTGTCTCGTCACGTTTCCTTGCACATCGTCTCTCTTGACACATGCAACATGTCATTTCTATGTCTGTGTATAGTTCACATTTTCTCTTCCAGTGTTAGAGTGCTATTGCTTTATTAAGTCTCTTTTACATACGCTAGCAAACAGCATGTTGCGATATAGTGAGCACAATCCTCGAGAGAGACAGTCAGCACTGCCAGCAACGATTTCTAGTATAGTGACTAAAATGGAGTCATAAGTCAGGGCACTGTCATGGTTAAGGTCTCGTAGCAGTTAACCTAGTTATCTAACTGTAGCCTGGGGAGCCATGTTAACAGTTGCCATTTGCTCGGGTGTGTTCATATTAATTAATTAACTGCTTAATTAAACGTATGAATTTGGGGGCCAAGCAAGACGCTCCACAGGCACCCTGAGTGTTTCTGCCTTTTCCTATATCATTTTATAATTTGAATTGATGTGACTTTAACGTCAGCTAGGTAACTAGCTATCATGTCATGCAAACTCTGCCATTTAAACTGTTTTAAGGTTATTCAAAAGTTTCCTTTAGAATAGCAACTAGGCCCCAATAGAAACCAGGCAATACTGTTTGCTGCATAGCATGAATAATGAGACATCAATGGGGTAAGGGCTTACTCTGATATCAGTGTTAAAGGGGGAGAAGCCCTTCAATGTTAGGGGAATCAGGCCTTAAACCCAATTTATGGTCGTCCGTTTACGGAGACACAGAGAGCCCTCTCTCCGTCGTGGCAAACCCTCTCCGAGCACCTCTCCGTGGCCTGACGTGCACCTCCCAAATTTTGTAACTATCCGACTCCGTCAATCCGTCAATACATCGCTGTTTACCTTGTGGGTAGTAGTATGCCAACATTAGATAGCTGGCTCAGACACCTCACAAATCCCCTCAGACGTATTTTTCAGTTACAATAACGGGGTTTTTACATTACACAGTGTCTATTTCTCTGTAACTTTAAAAAAAAAATCTAAGCAAAAAAAAGTACAAATACGACCATCTACGGAGTTTGGTCCGCCATCTTTTTTTTAAATTGCTTTGCAACACCCACAACCGTCGGAGAACCATAAATGAAAAGTGGCTGACAGTGGCTTACATTCACTGGAACATAACCCTTTAGAACCTGACAGTGGCTTACATTCACTGGAACATAACTCTTTAGAACCTGACCCTAGCATTCACTGGAACATAACCCTTTAGAACCTGACCCTAGCATTCACTGGAACATAACCTTTTAGAACCTGACAGTGGCTTACATTCACTGGAACATAACCCTTTAGAACCTGACAGGAGCATTCACTGGAACATAACCCTTTAGAACCTGACAGTAGCTTACACTTCACTGATGGGTGTTATTGTTCAATGCTAACATGTTGTGTGATCTAACACTGTAAAAACTCGGAATAACTCAGTTCCCCCTTCTACCCTTTCTTTGTTGTATTCCCAATATTTAGGTCAAGCAGAAGTAAGAGTGTGTGTGTGTGTGTGTGTGTGTGAGCCACACCTCTCAGCCTTTTGATGTTTCAGTTCTCTGTGCCTACTTAGTAAACACTCTCTCTTCCTCATTGGACATTAACAGCTTCCCCCCACGGCTCGCACCAGCACGTCTGTGGATTTTCCCCTCTGAATTAACATAAATGCTAATAGGCAAACAGAGGAAGTCGTATTCACCAATGCACGTCTGAATCTCGAAAGTGAAATTGCTCCACATTCCATGGCCATTTTTGTCTAGAGAAGCTAAATGAGATGGCCTGAAGCATCTCTACATACACACAAACACACACACACACACAAATGCATCAAATTCATAAGAAACTTGAAAGGTTGGGTTGGGGAATCCCAAGTGAACCTGTGAACCTGAGGGTCACAGCGGGTGAGCAGAGGTACCTCCTTCGCAATGGAATCCACCCCCATTCCCACCCACCGAAATACAAACCCACGCCCCACATTCACACCCCACCCTTCAGTCTCCTGCTATCCAGAGATGGGAAACGGCCTAGCTCTCTTTTGAATGCAAATACCCAGTCCTGCCGTCACACAAAGACTGTGGCCACCTATGGCCCGATTAACCTTTCAAAGGCCAGGCCGGCCCTTGTCAGCAAGAGTCATGAGAAAAAAAAGAAGACAGCTCTTGTGGTCTTTGGGCCTTGGCTGAAGAAGTGTCATTTCCCAGAAGAGCTGGGAGATGGTTAAAGCCCTGCCCTGAAGGGCTGGGATTGGGATTGGGCATGTCCCTGCAACGCTGGTCAGGCCAGACAGTGATGTGCAGCCATGTTGGCACCACACCAAGCTGAGCTTTTCATGAAGCCTGCATCTCGCCGTCATGGACGGGTAGCTTCTGGAATGCGCCGGAGTTTCCAGCCAATGCAGCGGGTGGTGGCAGCCGTGGCTGTGTGTCTGAGGATGGCATGCACTACAGACCATCGGCACCTGCGGATAAAAATCAAAATATCAGATTCATGCCTATTTATGCATGGTACACATAGGTATATCTTTGGCCATTGGCTTCATGCATTGTCCATGCCAACACGCGCACACATACTGTATATCCACATCCACACAGGATGGCACCACTGTTGTGACTGAGTGAACAGACTCGGCCAGCAGGCATGCAAATGTGAAAAAAGCTTCTTTGAATATTTAACAACGTCAGCCACAGCAGCAGGGGAGTGTGGGCTCCCCTGGGCAACAAAGCAGCGTGTATTCTCTCGGTCTAAGCGCTGGACCCTGGGCTAATACAATGGGCCAGTTAACCCGCAAATTATTTATCACAGCAGATGTTCCGTATTCTGTCACACTCTGCTGACCCATGCAGGCCTGTAGGGATGGCCTGTTTTAAATGGCCTGCTGCTAAGCTTGGTAGTTATATTGGGTGTTGAAATGAGGGCGGTTGAAACATTGTGGTTGGACGTCAGGGTAGGGCAGCATCATATTGCGAACAGTGCAGTGCAGTGCAGTGCTGTGTGGTTGTTTTTTTTTTTTTTTGGCTATGAAATTCCAATGCACGGTGCATTCTCTGAAATGTGTCAATCCACCCCTCCCCCAACACCATGTGTTACCCTACTTTCTGGTGAGAACTGTCACTTGGGGTGGGGCGCCAGCACTGAGAAATTGGAGAAAGGAAAGGAACCCCGTCCCCGCATCTCCCAGCCCCACCTCCGTATGAACAGCAGGGCGCTGATTTGGGGTGACAGCAGCGTATTTGTGTACAGGAGATAAAGTGTCGGCAGGCAGCCTGGAAGAAAAAAATAAATAAAAGGGAAAAAAAATCGCCCATTACACTGGACTGAATTATGAATGACATGAAGCACTCCGCTGTCACTGCAATGACACAGCCATACACTTGAGTCTCTTGACCCGGTTTTTTTTTTTCCTCCCTAAAAAATGCAGAGCACACAGAAAGCTGTTGTAGTGACTTCTGCCACCAGAGTGCGGTTTATGCAGTTTCACACAATGGAATGGAATTCATTTAGTTTGCTCGACTACCACTGTTGTTCTATTCCTGAAGAGTCTTGGAATCATGGAACTGAAACACTGCAGATAAAAGATTCCCTTAATAGTCCAGAGGTTTAGTCTCTCAGCCACCTGAAGAATCTTGAATAGGTACTGAAGCTACTGAAAACAAATTGGCCTACTGGCCTACTGCCTAACTGTATAGGTTTTTTTTTTCTATTCCTTCTAGATGTGTTGTAAGTAACATAAACACACACACACACACATAATGCGCTTATCAACTTCTGATTCCTCACTCTCTGTGCTATCTGGCTGCAAACAGCTGGAGTTGACACACACACACCCACACACACACACACAGAGCCTGCAATCACAACTCAATCTGTTAATTGCCGTCATTTCCTCCCACTGGAGACTCTTGTATGAACCCCTTTCTCTCCAGCTCCCAATTAAACGTGCTAATTTGCAATGCTGATAACTTGCCATCTCTGAGTGATCTAAATAGAGGCCTCTGAATTAGCCCTGCTTATTATTGTCTGCAATGGAAGTTGAAAATTGCCATGCAACATTCATCCATTCAACCCGTACTCAAGGCACCAACCACTGTTGAGCGGCATGCATGCTGGTAGTGTAATTTGCATTGCATGGTACAGTGACGTAGTGGTCGAGATGGAAAGCTGAGCTGCCGCCTAAGTAAGCACGCTTGTTTGTTTCGGTCTGGCTGCTGTTTGCAATCAGGTTTAGGGCAGTATCAGTACCACACCCTTCTCTTGCTCTCTTTCTCTCTCTCTCTTTCTCTCTCTCTCTCTCTCTCTCTCTCTCTCTCTCTCTCTCTCTCTCTCTCTCTCACCTTGTGTCTCTGTGTATGTTCTTTCTTTATTTCTTCTCCCCTGTCAACCTGCAGTGACTGCATCCGTCCACTCACCCCCCCCCCCCCCCCCCCCACCCCCACTCTTTCCATTGGCCTGACAATCAGGGGTGACATCACCGCATTGTTACTGGAGGAGCTGTTTGTGTTTGCAGGTTGCCATAGGTTACCAGGCTAGTCTAGTGCCGTGTAGGTTAGCTTGGGGGGTGGAAGAAGATGGAGTCCAGGTCTCAGGCTGAGTTGCAGCAGCAGCAGCAGGGGAGGAACCACACAAAGCATCCTCTGTTCACCGGTGCAGCGACGTTGGAGAGGGTGTGTGTCTGTGTGTGTGTGTCTGTGTGTGTGTGTGTGTGGCAGGAGGTGTGGGAATACAGCCGAATGACTGCGAGCCTGAGAGCCTGCTGGGGTAAATCCCAGCTACATTCCTGACATCAGTCATAATCACATACACACACACACACACACGTTTAGAGTGACTGACACTATGTGAAGAGGGAGAGGAAATAGCAAATGATGATTGCCTTATATTTATCTATGTGTGTGTGTGTGTGTGTGTGTGTGTGTGTGTGTGTGTGTGGGGTGCGGGTGTGTATATGACATGCTCTTAAAGGCATCTGAAAGACAAGAATGGTGTCTTTGGGAATCATGTTCTGTCAAAAGAGGGAAATGAAAGGGGAATTTCTCAGGGGAATCTGAAAAGAGCTGGAACATCATGATTTCACACCCCATCAATCTCAGTGTGTCTCCTTAGCGAAGGACACTGTGTGTGTGTGTGTGTGTGTGTGTGATTGTGAGTGTGTGTGTGTGTGTGTGTGTGTCTGTGTGATTTGTGTTTGTGTGATTGTGTGTGAGATGGGGGACCATGAAGCTCACTATGCCTTGCACAGCACACCGCATTTGTGTGTGATGTGCGTAGTGAGTGTTAAGCTCTCTATGGTGGATCGGTGTCTTGGTGGTGGTGGTGTGACGTGATGTGACCTGGGGGTGGCTGCGTTTTGCGGCCCTGAGCATTCCGCCTCTGAAACTCCATCCCAGACAGGTGGTGTAGCCTCACCCCGAGCCCCAGACATTCCACCCAGGAACTCCACAGGGGTTGGGTTACCCCCTCTCTCCCCTGCCTGCCCATGACCCCCCATTCGCACAAACACATACCGCAGTGGATTTGGACCAGCCCATGACCTCTAGGGAGAGGCACCAGTGTCTGATGGTGCCCAAACCGGAGGGCACTGGTAGGTTGGAGGGCACTGATGTGTCAATGTCACACAATCATTCTTCACATACATACATACGCGTGTATATATATAACCCACACAAACACACCGCTCAGACACAAACATACTCGTGTATGTGTATGTCGGCCAACGATTGGGCTCTCACACTCAAAGAATTCACAGCCAGAATCTCTCTCTCTCTCTCACACACACACACATTCTCACACACACACACACACACACTCATATGCTCCCTGTTGAGCGGACAGGCTCCTCCGCTGCCCTCGCTGGTGAGCCATTTGTGTGCGCTGACCCCCTCTGGGGTCACAGACTGGCAGCTCGAGCATCCAGCTGGCAGCCGCCCCGCAGTAATTGTTTTCAGGCTGTGCCGCCGCCACCACCACCACCACCACCACCGCCGCACAAACAAACAGCCAGGCCCGGCCCACTCAGTCAGCTCAGCTCGGCCGCGCTGGGGAGCGGGTCCAGGACACCCACGTGGTTACAGCCTCATTACGCTCACTGTGCAGCCCTCAAACAGGCCCGGCGCAGCCAAGAGGTGGTTGGGTGGGTGGGGGGGTGCTGCCTGTAATTGGCCAGGAGTGTGCTCTGTTCCATCTACAGCTCTCAGATCAGCCAAACAGGACGAGCCCTGGAGACACAGCACTGTGTACTTGGCTGAGACGTATATTAAAAAAGACGAAATACCAAAATAAATAAAAACACTGCCTTATTGCTGCAATTTTCTCAATATATTTCTCTCTCTGTTTTCTCATCTCTCTGTCTGAGGTAACTATGACCGCTGAAGCTGGTGTGTGTGTATCACTTGCGGTGTGGCGTGGCGTGGCATGGCATGGCGTGCTCTGACCCAGGCTGTTCTAGCACTGTCTGTGGCGATGTACCTCCTGTTCAGGCAACCAGGCAGCTTCCCCTTCCTCTCACCCCCCCTCCCCCTCCCCTCTGGACAGACTGGCACAGGGCCTCTTGAACAGGCCACCGCTGCAATGAGGCCGACCTCCCCCCCCCCACACACACACACACACACACACACACACACACACACACGACCACACACACACACACACACACGACCACACACACACACACACACACACGACCACACACACACACACACACGACCACACACACACACACACACACACACACACACACACACACACACACACAGGCTGCCCTGACTACAGACTGTATCTGCACTTTGTACGAATGCCCCTTTCCGCAGGGCCTCTTCTTACTCATGATTTCCATGAAGATAGGAGAGCAGTGTTGTCGGAAACATTAGGTCGCAGGCTGTGCCATCCCCATGGGTCTTTTGGTGTCTGTCTTTATTAATAGGACCCCCCCCCCCCCCCCCCCTCTTTAAAAAGAAAAAAGGGGGGAAGGTCCAACAAAGGGAAGTCACACACAGTTAAAGAGGGATGAGCCACTGTAGGTGGTCTGGCTCTGAACAGCCGTGGAGAGGCTCACTGCTGCACCAACAGCAGCCATAGAGGGCTGGTAAAGGCTTACGTAAGGAGGGTGGCCGGTGGTGGGCGAAGCACCCTGCCACAGCAGATGCCCACTTCATGCCAGGATGAAGGGCTGGCGTTCAGAGACAGACTCGCCGCTGCCACTCTCTCTCAGGCTAACAGCACAACAGGCCCTCTATATTTAGTCCAGTTGCACATGGCAATTTGTTCTCTCCACAAGTGCAAGAAGTCGCACCCTCTCCAAGGCCAGGACATATGGAGAGAGGTGGAGAAAAAGGCACACCCATTCAGTTCCCTTGCTCCATTGACACTGTTCATTTCCATGTCACAAACACGGAGAACATGCTAGAACAAAGTTTATGCTATAGTTATATAAAAAATGGGGTTGCCTGTATACGCTGTTATTCCTCTTGAAGTGGCTTTTTGCTTGTTCTTCTAGTCTCCTGTGTTCCACCTGAACAGTTTGAGCCCTTTTAGAGGGTGCTGCTGATCTCCTCCGAGGCAGCCTTCTGTGCTTTACAGCGTGTTTGGGCAGAGGCAGGTGTGGGAGAGTGGGTCCTCTTGAGGACAGTCATGCAGGGAATCCATTAAGTATTCATCCAGAAATTGGGCCACATCCTCCATCTGGCACACTGCAGTGGTCACAGCCGCACCATCGGAGTGCACAGTCACGTAGGTGCTTTTTCAGTTTGATTAATCCTGAAACTAACCTACATCTGCAAGGCCTCGTTACCTCATTACCAGGTTTGGTTCTGTCTGAAGTTGGTGTGGAAGGTATGCATGTTGGGGAAAAAAAATTCTTCTGCAGTATGGTCTTGCAAACATGAAAAAAATGCTCACATGTATTCCTAGTCTCCAGGCAACAGGCCTGTGTTTTTCTTGTCTCCTAGATGACGAAGGCCCGAGCAGATCGCTATCTCTGTCAGGCGGAGCCTTCATCTTCCCACAAAATTACTCAACAGATCGCACAAAAACACCAGGCTGAACTGCCCCATCTTAATAAGTCAGGAGTTTTCCCTTGCCCACGTGTGCGGCGAGATTGTGGCAATAAGAGCGTGCCGGTGGTATTGGCGCTTCGGAGACAATCTGCCCGGGGGCCTGGATGAGGTCCCGCCTCCCCCCACGCATTCTCTGTGGTCGTGGGCGTGTGTGTGTGTGTGTGTGTGTGTGTGTGTGTGTGTGTGTGTGTGTGTGTGGAGAACCAGGCTCGGCGGGCTGGCTGTGAAGGCGTTTTTGTTTACTCTGTCATGACATCCGTGTTTGCATAGCAGCTGATGGGGCAAACAGTTTGTACCGACGTTCTTTGGCGACGTCTCACTGTCCCTCTCCCACTGTCGTTTGCTTGCTTTCCTTCTTCTATTTCTTTTGGTGTTGGACTTTTTCCCCACACATTCTCTATTTGACTGAAATTCTGTACTTTAACTTTCTCCTTTTCTTTCTCTCTAATGCTTTCTCTCTTTTTGTACCTGGCGGTGCCACTCTTTTCCCTGGTGGCTTGTCATACCGGCAGCGGGGTGGGGGGCAGGGAGAGGGCAGGGAGAGGGCCGAGTAAATACTCCCAGGCAGAAGACAAACTCAGGACGAGAGTCCCACCCATTCCCCTGAGACGGTGGCGTCACCGGCCTAGGCTCTTTCTCTTGAGTCGGCCACGCCGCGTCGGGAGAGATTGATGACTCCTGAGGGGTCAATCATGGCCTCCTTCCCTAATCAAGGATGACGCAAGGGCACGTGACCTATGACCTACATCTGTGACCTTAGCCATCTTTTTGCTTTGCTCCAGCTGACCTGAGAACCAAACTAGATAAATCAAATCAAATGCACTGATGCATACTGAAGCGTATTTGTATGCAAGCATCATTCCCAACAGATTGAGGGTGTTGCATTTACAACTATATTATGAAGTGTATTTATATCTTGTCGTTTCCAAGGTGCATGGATGAACTTGATTGGATACCATAAATGATCGGTCATGTAGCTCTTTCATTACTAGCTGTTACATTTTCAAGGCTGAAGCCTGTGACGCTTGCCAATCATTCGACCACCTTTAAGAGGGTGCTCTGAAAGATGCTTGTACACTGCCCCCTACAGGCCAAACTCCTATATGAGGGATACAAATGTAATTTCAAGGCCTCTACATCTAAGTTAGTAAATTGAATTGCCACTGCCTTCTCCAAAACATCCAACAATGCCTCTCTGTTTCAGGGGAACTATTTTTGAGATAAGCTGCTGATTTTTATAAAGAGAGATGAGGGACGCCTAGTATTCTATTCTTTCAGCAGTCCTTCTCCTTCGTCCCAACCTCGAGCATGAGGGTGAGATCCGATTAAGCCTGCGTACCTCCCGAGGAGTCCTCTATCTCTTGAGTTCTCCAGGATCAGGCGGAGCATCTTAGCAGAGGTGTGCGATGTTTAGCGGCTGTTTCTCCAGGAGGCCGCGGCGCAGGCGGCGGGGATACCCCCCGAGCCTCCTGTGGGACGCCGTGCCGTGCCTTAGCCCGCTGACGTGTCTCCTGTGTCCCCTGTGCACAGATGTGAAGGGGCCCCCCACGCACCGTTTCTCCTGCGGCCAGTCGCCCTTCTCCGAGCCTAGCGTGTGGGAGAGGAAATACTGCATCCTGACCGACAGCCAGCTCATCCTGCTCAACAAGGAGGAAGAGGTGAGAAGAACCACACACCCCTCCTCGCTCCCATCCCCCTTTCCTTGCTGGTGTTAATCCCCAGCCCCCCGCTACTCCCTTCTGCCTTTCTCATTCCCTCTCTGCCCCTCCCTCTTTCCTCTTCTGATGGTGATGAACAGAAGGAGGACTGGGAGGAAGGGGGACAGAGCTGGGATTTGAGTTCTAAGAGGCCTCCCCCCCCCCCCCATGTCCCTGTTATTGTTCTCCATGGTGATGACACATTGTTTATGCTACAACAGGAAGGAGCTTCATTTTGTTTTCCTGCCAAACTGCCGGAGGATTCTAGGTGTGGATTTATGAGGTTCTTGTGTGGATCTTAATACATTTTGGTATTTTAACAGGCTGATTGCCTTTCACACCTGGGCTTAATGCAAATCTGTGCTCTTACTTGACAATTGTAAAGTGTTTATTACAAGTGTTTACCATGAATATGTCATTGAGAGCTTTCAACTTGAATTATAAACAATGGGTAGGTGGTGGGTATCAGAATCAGAAATAATCATCCCTGCCAACCATTTTGTACGCATTGTCCAGCTGTGTCCTGACCTCTCCTCTCTCCCCCCCCTGTGAGCAGATGCCAGTGGATGTGCACGAGAGCCCCACCGCCTCCTCGTCCAAGGGCAGGAGTCTACGGCGCACAGTCAGCGTGCCGTCCGAGGGACCCTTCCCAGAGTACCCACCAGAGGGCGCCACCATGCTAGGTAAGCACCCTGGGCCTACTGCAGAGTCCTCATGATCACCCAGTGGTCTGATGGCCTACTGCAGAGTCCTCATGATCACCCAGTGCTCTGATGGCCTACTGCAGAGTCCTCATGATCACCCAGTGCTCTGATGGCCTACTGCAGAGTCCTCATGATCACCCAGTGCTCTGATGGTCTACTGCAGAGTCCTCATGATCACCCAGTGCTCTGATGGTCTACTGCAGAGTCCTCATGATCACCCAGTGCTCTGATGGCCTACTGCAGAGACCTCATGATCACCCAGTGCTCTGATGGCCTACTGCAGAGTCCTCATGATCACCCAGTGCTCTGATGGGAGCCATGGGCCTCAGCAGCTAATCTGAAGGGGGGCTGGCTTGTGACACTGATACAGATCCAGCAGTTGGCACAGGCCGTAAACCCAGTGCTCCGGTCCTCTGCAGCGTTACATTCACAGTTATTCATTTAGCAGATGCCTCCTCTCTCTGAAGCAGCTCAGCAGTACAATACACGCATGAATATTCAGACGTGTGTTTCCTGCCATGCTTTGGAGGTTTGGTTATCAAGGTGGGCTTACACCAGTGGAGCTACTGGAGCACTGGATCATAGCTGAGCATAGGCCCCGAGTTCCCCAGTAGACACACAGTGCTTTTGCACATCCGCACAACACGGCAACACGTCGTCACTGATGCCCCTTTTAAAGACTAAAGCTGGTGCTGCCCTGTTCTGTGTAACCTTCTGTCAGGCAGCATAAGATCCCTGCCTCGCATACTCACGAGGTGAGCCGAAATGCGCACCGCCTGCAGTGTAATAAATGCCGCTTTAACTCATTTCAGGCATCACTGATTAACACTTAAAGAGCACCTCACCCCACCCCTCCCTCCCTCCCTCCCTCCCTGCTTCCCCCGTCAGCACCAGCTGCACTAAAAGCAATTATTACACTTTTAGCCTGGAAGCTGGATAAAGACACGCCTCCATGGGAACGCAGGGGGAATCATTGTAGTTCTCTGCCGCTAAGAGAGCACCTCTTAGTAAATAAACTGCGCAAGGAGGGCGGTTAAAAACAACCGATTGCGCAGGGCAGCAAAAAAAAAAAAAAAACATGTAAGAGAATTAAACCTGACTTGCCAGCTGTACATAGATGATATAAGAGAGGAGCTTTTTAGAACTGAGGAGTGAGAGCCCTGGCAGCCTGTGATGAGGTTAGGGTAACTCCTGCAGCTCTCTCCCACAGGAGCCCATGGCACCTCCTCCTCATTTAATCTGATCCCGGACCAGCCGCACGCACAGGCTTCACACGGGCTGGGTTGGACGCTGACATTGGCCACAAATATTGTGATTGCTTCTATGGTGTACAGTATGTTTTTTTTGTTTTTTGTTTTGTTTGGGATTTCAGTTTGTAGATATTTAGTTCATCGCAGTAACCCTTCAATGTCTTTCCATTTGACATTATGGAAGCACTCGCATTCTGAGAGTTGCCATAGTTATGTTATCCTGTCTCTATAACCATGTGATAAACACCTTTAGTAGTCTGTGCTCATCCTCTGAGTCTTTTTCTCACTCACTCACTCAAACACACACACACACACACACACACACACACACACACACACACACACACACACACACACATAAATAAATAAATAAATAAATAAATAAAGTTGGTGCTGCTAGGCTCAGTGGGCTGTGGATGCTTGGGCTGTGGATGCTTGGTAGAGTGGGTAGCAGAGAGAATGCAAGGCAAACACTGGCGGCCTGTGTCAAGCCACTCATCTTCCAGGCCTGATACCCCCCTCTCACCGTTGCCGCTGACCCCGGGGGTAATAACATAGGCTGGGCTTCAGAGAGCCTGCATTGAGGGGGAGTGTGTGCGGGGGTGCGCACGCTGACAGGAGAAGATGAAGGGGTCCCAAGGGCTGGGGGGGGGGGTTGGGATGGGATGGGACGGTGTGGGGGTTAGGGGGCACTTGGAAGCGACCAGAGGTCCCGGGCTTCTGTGTTGTGGACAAAGGGGATGGCCAGCATCGTGGACAAACCCCTCTGACTGAGGGCAGTCAGTCAGCCTTCTGACCCTCCTAATCTGGGCTGCCAACGACTTGGCCGGGGTCTGCATGCTTATTTATATGCTAATGCTCGCTGCCGTGTGACCGTGAGGCCTGCCACAGGCGGGGGACGCAAGCAATGGGTGGCAATGGGCACTCGAGGCACTCTCTTTTACAGGGGTGAACAACCGTTGAAAAAGGCCTGAAAAATAATTAAACAGCATCATCCCCTTATTCAGTAGAGCTCTTACTGGGCATAACTATGGGCTTCTCTCCCCAATGGAGTAATGGATTTCATGCTGTTTTTACATAAACACTCCAGAGACAGAATGCTCTACCTTGGAACATTAGGGCATTCCCTTGGTTTCCCAGGACAAGATAATCCAATCTGTCTCCATCATAAAGGGCCGTACACAGAATATCTTTTGTTCAAGGCAAAAAGCTTGGGGCCATTTGTACTATTGTTATCCCACGATTTTGAGGACAAATATCAAAATTGTAAACGTATCTATAAATAAAATATTTCTGCTCCTACCTTTGGCTCCAGTGCCTCCTCTCAGCTAAATGGAACATTTTATTAGCCCAAATAAAATGTCAGTCTTGCTATTCTCAGAGGACTCTGTTATGCAAGCTGGTTTTTGTATTATTATGCAGCCCTTTGGGTACTTAGCAGAACCGTTGTCTTTGTGGGCAAAGGATAAAAGGAATTAAAAAAATGCTCTGTCAAACTAAGAAATAGTTTTGCTGCTGCTCAAGAAAAAGGATCTGTTTTCCAAGGCGTAGGCTTGGTGCATTTTATATGAGCAAGACTATGAATACAGTGGGTTCTGAAATGTTCCACATTTGCATAGGCCTGTTTGTTGGTGCAGGTTTTGTTGTTTATTGTCAATAGAAGTGATTCTGATGTTGGTGAATTAGACAAAGTGTTCCATCGCAAGTTCACATAACCTACTGGTGTTTTAAAAGCTTCAGTAGTTTAAGTCTAAAAGTGAATTTATCCTAGCTCATGTTGTTTGGCTTGATACATGAATGCACAATGCAAACATGAATACGTTCAATGAATGTGATAGTATACATAGCTTAAGCCTAAATAAACAATACGTCTCGGGAAAGGTAAGGGGTGACATGAGTAAACACCCGTTAGGACAACGGTCTTTCTTAACATTTTCTTATGGAAATGGCTGAATAGATGGTATTTTAAAGGCTTTTCCTTTGTTTTCCCACATCATTCAACATATTTGCTCAAGGACTTGCTCTTAACAGGTGAAACTTGCCATTTAAGACGCTGTTGCGTAACTGAAAGCTGCCATTCTTTGCAACACTGACGGTCTTTCTTCGCGTAGTCTTCCTAAGCAATCAGGCGGTATAGGAAATATAAGGTGAGTTTGCTGTCTGCAGAGTTGTTTTTCAGCCATGCTTCTACTTTGATATGTGGTTATTTCTAAATTTAAATGAATTTAGTGTGTCGTCATTAATAGGTTATGCGCTTCTGAAAAAGTAGCCTAACAGATGGCTTTGGTCTGTAATACCATAGTGGCCGCTCGGTATTCAAGCACTGTGCTTGAAGCACAGCTCTACGCGTCCTGTGAAAGCGGTTACGCAGATAGGACTGCTATTGTAGTGATTTCAATGGACTAATAGAGGAGAGAAAAGCGGAGTGGGTTTGACTGGCGTGGACTCAGGCTTTTCTGCATTCCTCAGTGCCTGGCTGGGGGTTGAGACACACGGAGAGGAAGAGCTCAAGGAGAACACGGATCCGTTTTAAAGCTTTGGAGTTTGAACGAGTTTTCCTTGAGTTTTTATCGTGGAAGCAATGTGACGGAATGTGGAATTTAGAATTCGCAGACCTCTCCGGTAAGAATGGTTTGTGTTTTCATAAGCCAAACGGCAACTACACGTGTTTTGTTTACCATGTTGTTCAAGCAAACTTTTGCCATTTGTTCCTCAGACGGAGCAAGGCTAAAAGTTTTCTTTGACACCAGAAACCTGTTGCCTCGCACTGTTACACCGTTGGTTATCTCTTCTGGCTGGGCTCACAATCGTAGGCTATATGTTACCGTTTAAATTTGAAGGGTTAGAAACGAGCATCCTAGAATTACCCCACTGAGATATTTTACGTGCATCATCTAACTCATGAACACATCCCAGGACAGTAGTCAAAGCCCGCAACTGATTCTTATGTGTCATATCAATGTCTTATGTTATATCAATCAATCCCTAACACAGTATCACCCTCAAGTTCAGTTAAAAATGCTAATTCAGTTAAACAATACAATGCTGTCAGTTTGTTCAAGACATTACGAGACAGAATACATCAATTCTTCCGCTTCCCTGCACCTCTGTCTTTTCATTAACGGTCGATCGGTGGCAGTTTGGATTTAAACTCGCCTCCGAAGCAGCTGTCCTCAGCAGTAGCTTGTCATTTAAATGTCAGCCTATGCTTATTGCCTAAATGGCAAACTATGCCTAGTACCCGACTGAGGCCTCTCTTTGTGGGGATAGCGTGCATCATGAACCTTCTTTTGCTTAATTTACAGTTACATAACTGAAGACCAAACAATGCGTTGAGGTGACTCTGAAAGGCCATAGACATTTACAAAGGCATTATTAAGAACACACAAACACAATGATACGAATGTAATGTGTGCTTAAAAGGAGATTCAAATAAATTCTTAGCGGAAAAGAAATAGCCTCAATTGCATCGCATTGACAGAATCCATAATACAGGTCACAGAATACTAGTTACCCTGTGACTGTTAATGATTACATTTGATTACCTTTTGATTGGCAGACTAGAGGAGGTGCATATTCAAACAAGAGAAGCGGTCAAAAACGATGTTCAAAATTTGAGGGTATGCTGTCAAATGAATGGAGTCTGTCTAGACTGCAAAAACATGCAAAGCAACAGAATGAATGTGATATTATACATATAAGCTTTAAAGCTTATTGCCAAAAATAAGATATTCTGATGTAACCCCTTTGCATCACCAACATTTTAATTAGTAACTGTAATTTAATTATTATAATTTTTTCTCAGTAACTGTAACAGATTACAATTACATTTATCTTGTAATTTAATTACCCAACTCTGTTACATGTAACTAGGTACTCCCAACCCTGTGTCTGAACTGAGTGTATCTGACACTTATTATTAATTAATTGATAGTTTTTGTCAGGCAACTTGAAGTCAAAACAAACGTCACTTGAGACCAATAGAATGCATAGTATTTCCATGTGGGGGTTGTATTGACGGTAGCCAGATATGGAACTGAATTGTCAGTTCCTGGGAATTTTGTTCAGACTAAAATAGAAAATATTTTGTATCTAGGTATGCAGGTTTGCCATTGAAATGGAATTTCTCTGTAATGACAGAACAGGTTGATGTGAAGCAGTGATGTTATAGAAGATATAGGCAGGCATATGACGGTTCATACTGCTGCCCAATCAGGCCGGGCATCAAACTGGATCTGTGGGTTTCTCTTGAATTCCCATCATAGCTGCTGATTACAGTGTAATTGCATGCATACCGCACCACCTCACAACTGATGATACAGTATTGGGTTATCTCTGTGTGACTTATTAGTAGATGGTCTTAAGCTCTTTCCAGAAGGTTTCTGAATTTTGTTTTCTTTTCTGAAGAGGATTTTTGTCTGTAATGCCATTTTATCATCGCCTGATGAGTAACGTCTGACAAACAAGTCATCAGTTATTCCAACCATGAACGTCATGAGAACGTCACCTCCTTGTGTAAGGTGTTTGGAAACCTCGAGCCACAGGTTGTTGCTCTTGATGTAGTTTGACCTCGCACAGGCCCTATGTATGCAGACAGGTGTGGCACTGTTGGCATGCGATCAACGGAAACGGAGCAACAATGTTTGTGTGTGTGTGTGTGACCTCGTGTTTAGTGACATCATAGCATTCCAATACAAGCGCAAGTAGATACAGTGCCTAACCCATTACACCAAATACATTCTGTTCATTTTTTTGTAGTCACAACACAACGTGGTAGTCTGCTTAAAATGAGACAAAGGAATTGATGGCAATTGCAATACTTAAATCTCTTTGTCTGATATGCTTAAAAATGCCTTATCCATTTCTCATCTTTTCCAGTCACACCTCTGTTCTGTGTCTGTGCCCACACCAACTCTAGTTTAGTGGATTTCAGCTGTCAGCCAGGTTGAGGCACCCATGTCTACAAGATAGAGGTGCTTTTGCATATTTCTTGAATCACGAAAACACACCAAAGTGCGGTATGGGCAAGAGAGATAAGCCTCGTTGAGGTGCTTTGGTTAGTTATACCTTTTATGAGCAGACTGGCCCCTGGCTATTTATGCTCAGTCAGTCACACAAAGGAGAATTTCAGGCAAAGGTCACATTGTAGACTTGTGTACACAGCATTGCCCCATACCTTCCTTTCTATAAGGTGCTAAAGATCAATAGAGGCAGAGAGAAGAAGGTAAAAGCCAATGTTGCCTGTGCTAGTCCAGAACTCTGAGTTAGGCTGAAGTTCAATACTACCCCAGTGTACTGCTGTGTATGAATAATTGATGTCAGGCATCCATGTTTGGTGTCGGATATCATCAGCGTCATTAGAAAGAGGGATGAGAGTGGCAGGAGGAGAGAGAGGAGGATGCACATCAGCTTTTCTGAGTTTTCAACCCCAGAGAGAAAGAGAGAGCGAGAGCTGGAGGAAAGCTGTCCACGGGTCTCGGATCTGGTGCAGGACGAATACATACTTCTTGACGGTTTGTTTTGTTTTGTTTTTGTTTTTTCTCTCTTTCATTTATCACCAAGGTGTGTCCTGCAGGACCAAAATCTCTAGTGCAGATTCAGGCTTCAGAAACATTTCCAAATGGAGAAAATGCAAACACATGGGAACACAGCAAATGACAGTGTTTCTGCATGGTGTGAGATATTTTTCCATCATGTCAAGCACAACCACACACACACACACACATACTTTTTTCTCTCTCATTAATCTGTCCATCCATCCATCCATCCATCCATCCATCCATCGAACCAACCATCCATCAATCCATCCCCCTCACTCTTAAAATCCAGACGCTATCCCACAGATGTCTAGATGTGTGGAGGAACGGTGTGCGCTCAGCAGCATGCAGATGAACTCTGTTTAAATTGTCATTTGCACCGCCAATGAGAGCCAGTCCAGGAGACCAAGAGAGTCTGTGGGAGGGGCCCATTTAGCCATCATCTCCAATCACAGCCCAGACCCATCTCTGCCATCACTGCCTGTCCGCACCCATTTTAACCCCTCCGCTATCTCTAACAAGATATTGATCTCAGGAAGGCCTGCATCCAATCAATGCCTTAAGTGGATTTTCAAAGCCAGCTGTGTCAGTGTGTGTGTGTGTGTGTGTGTGTGTGCGTAAGCCAGCAAGGACAGACACTGTCTACTGCAATGGGGCAGACATAGACAGACAGCCTGATGACTCTAGAAGCAGGAACCAGGGACAGGCAGGGAGACTCACTGACCTTCGCTCTCTCAAGGGCAGGACCGAGAGACAGAGAGAGATGCCAGTCCTCTGAGATGAAGGACAGGACTCCTTCAGGGAAAGGGGAAAAGAAACGCACACACACAAAAGGCTATAATTCAGATGTTATTAATTCATCGGTGGCTGTGCCCTGCTGCAGCTTTTTGGGGGTGGTCACCTTTCTCGCTGAGTGCAACACCATTATTTCATGTAGGGGGGGGTGACCTACTAAAGCCTACTGTTTCAGTGCAACCTCTTTAGGCTGCTGTTGAAGTCGAGCCATAGTCAAACAAACAAGTCCCTTATGACAATTCCTGCGAGAAGGTCGGTGAAACACCCCAAACCGCACACAGCTACCATGAGAAAGGACCTGTGTTGTCATTGGGTCATATAGTTTTGGCAAGCGATGCAGTGATGTGCAGATTTCAGCCTTTCATCGATCACAAAGGCGTATTTTTAGGACAGAGGAGACTGATTTCACCCAGCTGCCTGTCGTTGGCTCCCGATGACTCACTGTGCTGTTTGTCTCTGTGTTTTATAACAATAAGCAAACGTGGGGCTGTAACCTGCTCTAGTGGTGCTGGGTGCTGAATTGTGGCGGTGGACTGGGGAATGTGCTGAATAGTATAGAATGTGTATCCTCACAGAGGTCACGCATGGCCAGCATGCTCTATGCACCATACGGGCTGACACTGGCTAATGTCTTGTCTGCTTTCTCTTTAAGACACATGCACACACACACACACACACACACAGGATACCACACAGTCGTAGACACGCATGCAATACACGCACGCACACAACCCGGGAGTAATGAGGAAAGCCCCCAGAGTTGTGTCCTACATGAAGCGTTGAGAAAAAGAAAAAAAAGAAACTTTAAAAAAAATTAGCCTTTAAGCAACGCGTGCCTCTTAATTTGTCCTAACATTCACACTGTGGCTCCTATGTGTGAGGCTGCAGCACGCAGACACAGGCAGATGCACCAGGAGGGAGAGGAGAGAGAGAAGAGAGAGAGACAGAGTGAGGGATTGCAGGGGGGGGAGAAAAAGAGAGCAGGAGAGAGGGAGCGAAGGAAGTGCTTGCAGTTCTGCTGAGAGGAACAGAGGAGTGAGGTTACAGCGATTGATTGAATAAATGCGGTAAAATCTCTTCCGCTGGCTTGCCAAAAGACAGAGAGGGGGAGAGGCTTATGAGATTGAAGGTTAGGATTGCTGCCGAGAAAGAGAGTGGCACAGAATAGGAGAGAGAGAGAGAGAGAGAGACGGAGAGGAGAGGAGAGGAGAGGGTGAGTGAGACACTACGAGGGAGGGAATGGGACCGTGGTGGAGAGAGACATAAAGAGCTAGCCAGAGGACGGTATGGAGAAGTAGCAGGCAGGGAGCAAAGAGCTGGGATATGCCAGAGATCTGGGGCCAAGCAGGCGCGAGTGAAGCGAGTGCACTTCATTAGTTTGATGGGACGCTAGCTGACTGATGGACACCTAGAGAGGTAACGCACTCACCTCACCTCATTGGACGAGGATGATGGTCAATGTCCAACCAATGGGATGCTGACCCTGAGCAGATCTCCAGCAGGTGATGGGTAACAGCTGTGATAGAGGTACTGCTCCCTCTCTCTCTCTCGTCTCTTTCTGTCTCGCATCTTTTCTCACTCCATCCCGCTCTCTCTTTCCTTTTCATTAGGCGGGTTCTGTTCCATTAACTGGGTTAGCCATGCCTGTTTCCGATGTTATGCGCAGGCGTCATTAAAAAGCCATTATGTTTGAACTTGGGGGAGATCAACTGCCGTAAGCTTGCTCCTGTATCTTTCTGTTTTTATTGTGTGTGTCTGTGTGTGTGGGTGTGTGTGTGTGTGTGTGTGTGTGTGTGTGTGTGTGTGTGTGTGTGTGGGCGGGGGGGGGGGGGTTGTTTTCTGATACTTTTGTCTGATCTGCAATAGTTGTGGGCACTCACATTTCATAGGCACTGCAAGGACAGGACCTGCTTAGCCCTGGCTGTAATTACTGCAGCACTGGTGGGTTTTGTTCAGGACGGAGGATGTACAGAATGCGAATGTGCCCGTTTGAAACAAACCCTCCCTTTTAAAACGCACAGGAAAAGCTCTGCAAAGACCGTAATCCACGGTGCGCTGTGGGGCGCCAGAACTGGCAGACTGTCTGGGGGGGGGGAACTTGATGTAGCACTTTTTTGCAAAGTAGCCTTTGTGATAGTGCTGACAGACGCACACTCTTTCGCTCGCTCTCTCTTTATTTATTTATTTCTTTCTCTCTCTCTCTCTCTCTCTCTCTCTCTCTCGGTTCGGTTTTTTAAAGCCCCCACCGATGAATTACCCAGGGTGGGGGGTAGCGGTTGTGGGGAGAGTCCTGACAGAAAGTTGGACATCACTCCATGATTGTGTGTGTCTGTGTGCACACGATTTGTGGGTGTGCAACGATCCTTTCCATGTGCTTTTATTACTGTCCACTTCAATTTCCCCACTGCTGTCTGTATCTGGTGTTAAATACGCTCTGCAGATACCACTGCTATTGTCAGAGGAGTCTAGTATGCAGCTCAACACTTAGGCTGTCTAGAGAGAAAGGAAGCAGGAGAAAAAAAGGCTAAATTTAGGCTCAGATCAGTTGCCCACCCCCCTCCCCTATGTGATCCAGATATCAGAGGTTGAAGAGCGAGCGCAGTGTGGATGGGAGCGATGTGGGTCTGGCCTCTGTGTCTCCCTTCACCCTGGGCCCAGCAGCAGGAGGAGCAGGACTGAGGCTGGGACCAACCAGCATCAGGAGCCGCCCCCCCCCCCCCCCCCCCCCCCATCCCACCTGACCTGCTCGGGCTGCTCTCCAGCCGGGAGAGCTGATACTCCATTGTCCAGGCATCCAGGGGCCTGTTTGCCTGAGGAAAACTTAACCCCCGCAAGCTAACACCACATGGCCATCCTGGCTGCAAACAAAGGGGTTATTTTTTGCAGTAGGAGAGTGAAATCTATCATCTAGCTCCTGCAAGGAGGGACTTATCTGGTGCTGGATTTCAGTATGGCTGGATGGTAGCTTTGCAAGGACTGTAAACCCCTTAGGATTCCGGATCACAGGGGTGTAACTTGCAACCCTGCAATGTCCTTGACACACTTTATACTGTGATGGATAACTCGGCCAGAATATGCTGGTCAACAAGACGACTACAGTTTGACCTCGGAGAGCAGTTAGAAAAATGCACGTGAAGTGACTGCTACTTCATTTTGAGTGTCCGTTAAATCTGGAACTGTGCGATACCAGTCACTTAAGGCGACTCTTCTGGGCCTCTATAGTGAGTGACCTGCCAGAACTCCTCATCATTACAGCCTGAGATTTAAAGGGAGTGGCTTTGACTTTACAGGACCCTCGACTCCATTTTGGAGAGAGCAAGAGTAGAGGGCACAGCCTGCCCAGATGTATGGCCCCTCAGGTGGCCAGAGCGCTCGCTCTCAGCCCCATTCATCCGCCCGCCCAGCCCCACAGGGCTTGTAGTGATTACCGGTTCCTGACCGGCGGTGTCTGGTGTTTGTGTGTGTGACTCAGTGTCTGTTCTAATTGGCAGCGGACAGCCGCTCTCCTCTCTGTGTGCCCCTGCCTTGGACAAGGGGTTCGCTCGCAAGCTCATGTAACAAGTCTTTATTCATTCATTCATTTATTTATTTAACCACACAAACACACACGCACACACATCCACTCCCAGGACGCACAGCCTTCTGCTGCTTTCCCTGCATTGTTCTCTCTCTTTGCCTGACTTCCGTAACTCAAGCATCTGGTGTTTTCTCTCTCTCTCTCTCTCTCTCTCTCTCTCTCTCTCTCTCTCTCGTAGAGGTGTCAGCGGAGCGCTCGCCCCGGCGCAGGAGCATCTCCGGCCTCGGCAGCTCCGAGAAGAACATCTCCATGGATGGACCCTCCTCCCCCTTCAAAGTGCCAGTGAGTCAAATGATGCCATTCTTTCAAATGTAACAAGGACCCTAAATATCCTCTGACATTTAGATATGTTAGCCTTATGTCAAATGTTATATTAGCATAC